>NC_089745.1:71046652-71074152 GCF_040412425.1 Macrobrachium rosenbergii
TGATATAGGAAAATTTGTAAAAATGTGTTTCAAACCATCAGATTAGATGAAGATGTATCAAGTAAAGAGCAAAGCATCTTCCTAAACTGGAAAATGAGAGATGTGGTGTTGTACCCCTATTTGAAGGAGATCTGTCACCTGCTAGGGTGGCAGAATTATTTATTACAGTTGTATATGCCGTAGTTTTTACAGTCTGTTTGAAATCTGTTAATTAAAAAAGGAAAATTCTCTTTTTATCCAGATCAGATGAATTATACACCTTCTTTCAACGTTGGGCACATGATATTTACGGGGAGCTGAATGAAGAATACATTACATCAAAAGGATTCATTCTAATTGAGGAGGACACTGAGCTGTGGGATGATGATGTCCTTGAAAAAGGAGAAGGAGGGGATAGTATAGGAGGAGAGCTAACAGAAATGACCAAAGAGTCTTGGGAGGTGAGTTACTCATGTATTATGCTTAGGCTGTTTAGAATGTGAGTCATTACTGTACACTGGACATGAAGATGGAATATGTAAGTAGAGTTCTTTCTATAGTGTGCAGTATTTCCTTTGACTAAACATCTAGAAAACAAAATTTGATACATCACACAATTTATGCAAATAAATAGTTAATGTTATTACTCATCCTTATATAAAACAAAGTAGGTTAAAATCTGACTTTTAAAATGTGTACTGTAGTTCTTTTGATCCAGATAATGTTGTCTATATATATATAGATAATGCTGTTTATAGTATATATATATATATATATATATATATATATATATATATATATATATATATATATATATATATATATATATATATATATATATATATATATATATATATATATATATATATATATATATATATATATATATATATATATGTATATGCATATTAGATGTGTATATATATATATATGTGTAATATATATACTGTATTATACATATACATACATTCATACATAATACATACACAATTAAACCACAGGTAAAGAAATAACATTCTGGGTGAATGTCCTGACTGGTTTTGACTTTATTTCTAAGCCATTAATGAAGAACTGATACACAGTAGAAGAAATTCACAATACAGTATATTGTGTGGGAGACAGTACAAATCAACATCCGAAACTGTTGGAAACTGAAAATCACAGGTGCAAGAACAACAAACCTCATTTGAGCTTAGGTCAGGAACTGTATTTACAAATATAATTTTCCTTTTTCCATGCATACATGGTACCTTCCCTACAATTTAAACATATTGCATATTCTCAAGTTTATACATGCCTTGACTGATATTCATATATTTATAATAACCTTCTTTTATAAAACTAGACTCAGTGATATTTCTTTCCAGTTCATTATTAGAATAAGCTAACTTTTTTGCCTATCCTCAGTTGATTGTATGATTGTTTTCACTAACTTGTACAAAATTTCCATTGTTCACCTATGCATATCTTACACATTTCATATGCAGTTCTATTCTGTTTTCCATTTTCCAATAGTTTTTCCAGTTTGACTAATATATGTCATAACACACACACACACACACACACTCATATATATATATATATATATATATATATATATATATATATATATATATATATATATATATATATATATATATATATATATATATATATACAGTAATGTGTGTATTTTTATTTTATATATTTATTTATATTTTCTCTCTCTCTCTATTCTCTATCTCTCTCTCTCTCTCTCTCTCTCTCTCTCTCTCTCTCTCTCTCTCTCTCATAATATATTATATATATATATATATATATATATATATATATATATATATATATATATATATATATATATATATATATACACATATATATTATATATACATGTATATATTATATATAAATACACATATTTGTGTACAATGAAGATCCAAAATGAAATATATGGTACAAAACATAGTGTGTTAAAAAATATATGTACAGAGTTTATAGCTTTCTTCCAACTGCTGTGGACTTGTTTCCTAAAGTGGAGTGTAATGACAACTCAGGAAACAAAGTAAAGTGGGAAAACAAAACATAAAGCGGTCATTATAGAGAGTAAAACCAATTATAAGGTTGTTGGGCCCAAAGTCTAAAGACCTATGTTGGGCCCTTGTCAATTCTAAAATTTTGCGAGACTTTCTCTATGGAAGAAATCTAGAATCTTTTGCCAAAGAGCCAAGAAGGTGATTTTGTTTTAAAATGTTACCTGGATTTTGGAAAGAATTTAAATTAGAAATATTTCAGAAATTATGAGTACCTGTGCATTTACAAATTTCTTTGCTTATAATATTTTTCTCAACAATGCCAAAGTTTCCATTAAAGTATTATTTAACATAATGAGGGCACCTTCATTACATCATCTTGTAGTTATGTGAAAGCATTTATATATAAATTTGCATTTTTGAAATCTATTCTACGATACCTTTCCCAGGCGTGCCACTTCACCGATATAGCAATACTCACAATCCAAGGAATCGATAGTATAAACACCAATATCTTCAGACAATTTTACATGGTTGTTTTTGATGATTTTTCTCCCAATAGTGATAGGGAACTGCAAAACAATATTGTACCTGTGTTTTTCTATGTTTAGTTTTTGCGAAATATCATTTAAGCTCCTTGTCGAGAGGGAGTGACAGTGATTTCTGAAATAACAGTTGTTCAGGTCTTTCCTTGGGTGACAATACATTCTCCTAGCCTTGGAGAGAGAATTTTTTATAAAATATCTGGGATAACACAATTTGTTAAAACTTCATACTAGAAAGTTGAACTCTTTATTTAAAAAATCATGGATCACACATGAAATGCTAAAAAAAATATGGTTAGTACGTTACTTTTCACTTTGGCATCATGGTTAAAGTAAAAATGAATGTAAGAGTTGGTGGTGGGTCTTTTGTCATATATTTTGTTTTCCTGCCTTACTTTATTTCCAAAGTTGTATATTATACTCCATTTAGTCAACAATTCCACAGCAGTTGGAGAAAAGCTATAAGTATATATATATATATGTATGTATATATACAGTATATGTATATATGTATATTTATGTATACGCATGTATATATATATATATATATATATATATATATATATATATATATATATATATATATATATGTATATGTATGGGTATACATATATGTATATATATGTATATGTATATATATATTATATATATATATATATATATATATATATATATATATATATATATATATAAATACATACATATATATATATATATATATATATATATATATATATATATATATATAAATACATACATATATATATATATATATATATATATTTATATATATATATACTGTATATATATATACATATGTATATATATAGATTTATATATTATATACATATATATATGTATAGATTTATATATATATATATATATATATATATATATATATATATATATATATATATATATATATATATATATATATATATATATATATATATATATACATGCATGTAGTGTGTGTGTGTGTGTATGTTCCAGCATAACTCTGAAACACATTGAGGAATTTTAGCCAAACTTAGTACACATATGACTTACTATCTGGGAAAGAATACTCTGGGGGTATGACACGTAAAAATAACCGAAAACGACAGATATTAGTGTCTACTCTATAGTTTTCGAGGTCGCTAAGATGAATAGTGACACTCCTGATACCGTTTAAGTCCAAGTTCAGCCCCGATTGGAAAGTGGGGTGGGAAGGGATGACGTAAGAATAACCGAAAACAACAGATGTTAGTGTCTGATCCATAGCCATCAGCATTTCATTCAACTTACTGGGATCTGGATCTGTTATAGCATCAGAAATATTGAGTGCCCCGCAAGCTTCAATAATGTGATCCCAATTGGCCCTAGATTACAGCCAGACCTTTTTTCCAATGGTGGCATTAGGATTGTACTGATTGACAGATATATTCATCTTAATGGCGCAGTGACCGGCAGTGCCTATATATTAAAGACCTTGCTATTGACAATAGCTGGAACAAATGTAAATATGAGGTCTAATCTATTACAAGAAATATGCGTGGGTCCCTCAGTTAGCTGGACAAAATTGGAGGATACACAGAACTCAGGAGCAGACTGGCCATGTTGATCTGTGGAATTTGAATTAAGCCACTCACTGTGCTGTGCATTGCAGTCTCCACAAATAACAAATGAAGATTTGAATCTTGTGACTGAGCTGTACTAATCCTCTCCAAGAGGCAGTCATATATAGAATCGTCAATATTTGGATTGCATTAAACATCAAATTCGTAAACATTGTAGAACTTACTGAAAATCTTGAAATGAAGTTCATGACAACTACACTCCAAGTTTTTCTGACGATGAATAGGTTGTCCAGGCTTGTCTATACAGCCATACCTTGCACATGTGGGATGTTACGACGGTAAGTAAAGTCAGGGCCATCAAACCCTGGGACTAAAAACTTAAACTTTGGTTTTTTACTACTTACAGGTGTCTCAAATAAGAACATCAGATCGTAGTTATGGGCACAACCCTGGATATCAAGAAAATTTGACCTTGAGCCCCCATATATTTGAGTAAAGTGTGCTGCAGTTTTTCTTACAGTAATGGGTAGCAGGCCCAGGGTTCAGCTCAATGTCTCCTGAAAGAATTAAAATTAACAAAATAAAATTAGTAGCAAAACTAGTAAATAGACTCATAACAACAGCGACATAATAAAAATCAAGAGAACAATAACCAATAATAATACAATCAACAAAAACCATATTTACATTGTTTACAAAAATTTAATTTAAAGTATAAATAAGGATGACTAAATGTAAGGCAAGTAGGAAACCCACCAGGTTTGCCACAGTAACTGGGGAAGGGCAGTCAGGTTGGATTTAGAAATTATAAAAACCCTAGAAGGAAAAGATTAGGTTAAGAGGGTACTTAGTGCTTACACCTATAATCCTTCCATCAAGCAACTTTTGCTTTCTCATCAGCCTGTCCTACACACTTTTCGAAAAAAGAGGACAGTGAACAAAAAAGAGGAAAATTGCCTTCCACCTGCCATTTTGATTTTGGGGTGCCCTCCTAGAGGAGTTGCTTGCCAAGGCTAAAGTGTTTCTTCTACCCTGACTCATGTAGGCAGAGACATCACACCCTGAAGTGAATGTTGCTAAGGAAAAGCCGCTTTAACCCACAACCCCCAAGTGTTGACAAGTGCCACTTCCTTGCCAAAGCCATCTGTAGGACAGACAGTATGACTATATTGAGAGGAGCTGAGCCTCCTCCTTATCTTTGTCATGTCTGGATCAACAAGATGTGAATCCTCTTTGGAGGCTTTAATTTTCTGAGAGACAGGAAGACAGCCTTCAGTTCTATGAAATTTATGTGACAGCTCCCTAGAGCAGACAACACAATCTTCATGCTACCAGATGATCCTCCCAGTGGCTCCCCCAACCGGTCAGGAGGCATCTGTGTATATAATGACTTGTGTGGTGGGGAGAGTCAGAACAACCTGTTTGGCAAGAGCACCTTTCCAGGTCCCTGGCTAGAATATCTAACCAACCACCTGGTTTTGCGTTTTGAGATAATCACGAAGCCATGTTCGAGCATTCGAAGCTAAGACTCCAGTCATGTCCTTGAGTTGCAGTTCGAGGATTAGGGTCACCACAGACTCGAACTGTAATAAGCTCAGGATATATAGATTACACTGAATTACAAGTTTCAGCAATAACAGCAAGGATAGGAGATAATGTGTTTGATATGACTGTATTGACTTATACAACCAGCCTAATAAAAAAGTATGATTTAAACATTATTACAAAAAATAATAAAAGAATTTAAGAATCCCATATTAATCGTAGAATATTTCAGTGCACATAATCCAGTATGGGAATATAACAATATTACACCAGATAAAGATGTAGAAAAAATAGAATACGTAATGAACACTAGTAATCCCTGTTGGTCTGAATGATAACGAAGTAAATACATGATGTTCCAAAACCCGTGGAACATTTTCCTCAATAGATGTCACCCTTTGTTCAACAAATATAGTTGACAAACTAGATTGGAATACATGTGATGACTCTTATTAAATAATAAACCAAAACCATACTCTCCACATCATAACGTGCAAAAAGTAGATTGGGAAATTTTTGAACTTGCATACCAGAAATGTACTGCCGTATGATTATTTGAGAAATCATAAATAGATGAACGAATTCTTTGTATCTTTCATTAAAAAGGCAGGAGACAAAGCTTTTTATCATTCAGAACCTCATAATAAAAAACATAAAGTCCCTGGTGGTCAGATGATCTGAATTAGTACGAGAAAAACACTCTCTAGCAAGAAGGGTAGATACTCTAAGCAGAAGATTCAATAAAATAAATAAATCAAAACCATTCCTAGGTGAACATATATAAAAATGACAATTATATTATTAGAAATAGAAGCATTAAAACTTTTATAGATTTAAATGTTGGCTAAATTTAGAAAGGAAGTCATAAAAGGTAAAATAATATCTTGGAGGTCGTATGTATCGGAAATGACAAGCGAAACACCCATTCGAAAAGTCGGGGAAAAATTCCGAAAAATAAATGGAACGAACATGAGACCATCCAGACTAGCTAAATTAGATAATGGCAAAAAATTTTTAGATCCCTTCAAAATAAGTAACATACTTGGGGCAAATTTTGCCAAAATAAGTAGTGACCAAAATCTAGACAAACATTTAAAAAAAATAAAGAATATAGCAGAATCTATAATATTTAATTTTGAGACAAAGGAAGATATATATTATAATAAGTTCAATATGGAAGAGTTGGGATATGCTCTCTTGAACAGCAATAACTCTGCTCCTGAAGGTGGTAATATTTGTTTTGAAAAGACCTGCCACCTAGCACCAGTGGCAAAATCATATACTTGTTAAAATTTTACAATCTTTTATGGCTTCATAATCAGTCAATCAATCCGAAACTTGTTTTCAGGTGAATGGTGAAATGCGATAATAATTCCTATACCCAAACCTGGAAAAGACCCTAGTAATGTAAATAATTATAGACCAGTCTCTTTAACAAGTTGTTTATGCAAGTTGTTGGAGAAAATGGTAAATCTCGACTTACGTGGCACATTCCTGAAAACAAAATTTCAAATCCTGTCCAGTTTGGTTCACAACGTAATAGATCCACATGAGATTCTCTGTCTAATTTGGAAGACACATTCGTTGAGGATTTGAAAGAAGCAAATGTCTTTTTTTGACATTGAAAAGGCATACAACACTACTGTACATGAAGGTATGCAATATTAAAAACATTACATAATAATAACATATGCAGCCATCTTCCTAAATTTATTAAAAACACTATGACTGATTGTACTTTTCAGATGATAATAGATAATGTTTTTCCAAAACATTTCCACTTGAAAATGGAGTTACATAAGGAAGCGTCCTCAGTATCAGTAACCTGCTACCAGACGGAATTAAAAGTAACCTTTATATAGATGATTTTGCCATATATTATACAGCATCCCGCATAAAGCATGCAGAACGAATGATTAATAAAACCATAATAAAGATAGATGAAAGGGCCTCATCTGTAGGGTTTAGATTTTCCATAGAAAAAACTCAAACTCTATGTTTTACAAAAATAGAAGTTGGAAAAAATGTGATGAAATAGAATTAAAAATCAGACACCATAATATACCAATTAGTCAAACTGCAAAATTTTTAGGACTGATATTTGATGCACACCTGAATTGGAAAGTCCACATAACTTACATAAAATCAAAATGCAAAAGAGCGTTAAATCTAAATAAAAAATTCTCGATATCATTCTTGATTTTTTACGTTCATATTTTAACACTGAATTTTATTAGTACAATATGTTATCGTTCACCTTTTCACTATCAATCACACATTAATTTATATATTTCATCTTCATTGCTGCACTGAATAATCTTGATGGGTTCTGCCACATGGTCTTCAAGACCTAAATTTCATAATAAATCAATCAATCAATCAATCACACCAATTAGGGAGCTGATAGACATACTCTCATTATACTGTATAAAGCAACAGTGTTATCAATCATTGATTACGATCTAAGGGATATTTTTATACACAATCATTCGCCACCTTTCCCATTTAGAGCTAATAGATTGTTCGTGTCATTAAATATAAATATTTATACAGTTACCATCAACAGTGAAGTTACCACCCCATTGGACTATGAATAAAGCAAAGACTTGCACACACTTGAAATATTTATCAGAAAAGTTACTCATATACCCCAGAACACCATGGACAAAAAACCATAGATCATATAAGACAAAAAAGTTTACATTACGCAATATACACAGATGGTCTAAATCACAACATGGAGTATAGTAGGATATACAGCTATATGTATCCCAGGACAAGACATATCATCTCACTTTATCCAGTAATGCCTCAGTCTTCACAGCAGAGCTGTGTGCAATTGCATTAGCTATCAGAATTATAACGCAAGCGTCTTTCAATAATTTTATGGTTTTTAGCGACTCAGGAAGCGCTATAGAAGCCATTCAAACTTACTACCCAAAAAAAAACATTGTAAAGCAGATTAAACTTGAACTCAGCAATTTGTATGATAATGGAAATGCGCATGTATGGATTGTAAAGCAGATTAAACTTGAACTCAGCAATTTGTATGATAATGGAAATGCGCATGTATGGATTAAAGGAAGCGATGAGACTGATAAAGCAGTCAAAGGAGCAGTCCACATGAAAAGAGCAAATGTAAACATAAACATACCTATTAGTGATTATATAAGATATATAAAAACAACCATTGTAAATAAATGGCAAAATACATGGAATGAGGAAACCTGTAAACAGTAAATTGAAACAGATAAAATCCTGTTTTTGGAAAATGGAGTTCATCATATCAGAGAGATAGACACAAGTAATTCTGACGTGTCTTCGAATAGGCCATACTCGTTTGACACAAGGACACTTAATGAAAATACCACATGGCCCTCCTCCGGAATTCTCAGAGTGCAAAGTGATAATAACAATCAAGCATGTTTTGTGGAAATAAATCAATGAGGGAAATTTTGTCAGAATCCTCCACATTTTCAGTCATTCCAATTTTAAAATTCATGAAAAACTGTAATTTGATTGATAAAATATAAAATAAGTAAATAACAAAAATACAAAAATCCTTAGGGCATTTTATGAATTTAAAAAAACTAAATAGAAAAATGGCCTAGACCTTGTATTTCATCCTAATCCAACACAAGGAATTAGAACAAGGGCCTAAAATCCTTCCTGCAAATGCTTATACATACAGCAGGAACACGTGTCTGGTCTTTTTACAGCTACCAGATGATGAGGACAGAAAAGTCCTTGAAAGCTTGTAACTTTTTGTTATATATACATACATATATACATATATATATATATATATATATATATATATATATATATATATATATATATATATATATATATAAAATATATATACACATATTAATTCAGATCACTTGCCCAGTTGTTCTGTACATTAATACAGTTAATATAACAGGACCTCATTTAAGCAGGATGGTATCTAGTGGAGATTAAATTTCCCTTATACGCCATGACTTTTTTTTATATTCACAAACATTAAGTCATAAAGTCATTGAATATCAGTCCCTCAGCCTCTGAATAACGTGCATGTACCGAAGGGGAATTTATAAGTGGTAAGCAATTCATCACCAGAGGGACTTGAACTTGCAAATAGTTGATAAGTGACGACTTTTCAGTGATGCTGCCATTAGGCTGTCTCCTCTCGCTAACAAGTTCCCCTTCGGTGTGTATATGTTTTGCCGAGCTTGAGTGAATTTGATATTAAATGACATTTGTAGCTTAAGTATATGTGCATATATTTATATATAACATACTTATATATACACATATGTAATGTATGTATTCTGTACATTAAACATAATACAAAGGACCTCATATATAGGATATATATATATATATATATATATATGACTATATATATTCATAATATATATATAATATATATCTGATATATATATATATATATATAAGTATATATATATATATATATATATATATATATATGCTATATATATATATATATATATATGTATATATAAACATTCATGTAGATAACCACAGGAAGGGTGAAAATTATTTTTATAACATAGGGTTTGATGGCATATATATATATATATATATATATATATATATATATATATATATATATATATATATATATATATATATATATATATATATATATATATATATATATATGTGTATGTGTGTTAAATGCATATACATTATGTTTGTAATTGTAGGTGTGTGTTTATGTATTATTTGGTATGTTTATTTATATATATATATATATATATATATATATATATATATATATATATATATATATATATATATATATATATATATATACATATATATATATATTATTTGGTGTTTGTATATATATATATATATATATATATATACATATATATATATATATATATATATATATGTGTATGTGTGTGTGTGTGTATATATATATATATATATATATATATATATATATATATATATATATATATATATATATATATATATATATATATATATATGTATTGCTAATGCATGTGTGACAGAGTGTTTACAGGCAACACTTTTACAATTTTTTCATGTGGTATGTAGATTTATACCCTGTAATTCTTAGTCTATCTATTATCACCTCTCCCCTTATTGTGTACAAAGGAACACTTCTTCTCTCCCATGTCTTATGAATACATACTATGCATAATATACTTTGTTCAACCACTCAGTTACACTTTCACCACCAAACTACATCATCATTATTGCTCTCGTAATCCCATCGACTGCTGCGGTCTTGGAGTTACAGTACTGCCAAAAGCATTCTCAGTCTTGAATTGTCGCCTTCCACTGTTTTATTCAGCTGTGTTTCTCTTTTGTTCTCCATGTTTAACCGCCTTCAGAATTTTCACTACTTTGACTCAAAACTATTCTCTTCAGACAGCATCTGTGGAGTTGCATTATTTTGAAATCCATTTTCGCACTCTCTTTCTTTGCACATACTTCTGTTTAGAGCAACTCTCACTTTCTTCCTGATTACATACTTACCTCTTCTTTAACTATATGTGATCCTCATGTAATCTGCAATACAACTGCTCTGCAAATTTTTTGTCCTAAACCTTTCATTTTCTGATTTAACCATTTCCTTTTGTCTCATGTTCCTACCTCCTTATTCCCACAAACACTCACTGCTGAGTCTAACGTCATCTTGGAATTTTGCATATTCCTCATATAGCACTTTTTGAACCTCTACGTCTTAAACCTTACCCTATTTATTTCCACTTTCTATTTGTATACTATTCCAATTTCCATATCAAACGCATGGGTCTCAATTTACTGCTACATTTCTACCCCTTCCTCTCTAGCATAAAATCCACCCATTTGAACTTTTGCTTCAATCAAATAATGATCATATATACAGTACCACCAAACTCTCCTCTTAACACCATTACTACCATGAAGCTGCTCTTAAATCTGATCTACAGTAGAACATAATCTAACGTACAATTTTCTTGGCCGTTTCCTCTGTCACAGGTGCACTTCTTAATAGTATGTGTAAGCCATGTATTTCCAATAATCAAGGCTCTCTCTAAACACTGCCACAAGACACTCCATTTTCACTCACTCCTTGAACTCCATATCTGTCATCAAAACCATTGCTTGGCCACCTACCTTTGCTTTTAAAATCACTTACCATATCCACTGTTTCTTGTTCTTCCAATCCATTCAGGAATTCTTGGACTCAATAATCTCACTATCACAACTTTCTCAACTGCCACACTCAATCATACCCATACAGTCCTTAACTCGTGCAATTTTACTGTTCCATCTCAGAGGTATCCTGACTTTACAACCATTATCCCTTCTCAAGGTATCCACCTTACAGCTTGCAAGCCCTTGAGTATTCACTGCGTAGTGTATAGGTCTACTTGTCTCCTCCAAAATAGGTTTTGCTGAAAATTGGAAGGATAGCACCCTAGCAAGACATTCTTTTAAGGGAAAATCTGTTGTAGATAAAAGAAATATATTTTGTGTACATGTACAACGTGCGATTTAAGTAAGATTGTTTTATAGCATATCTTTAGTAGAATCAAGTAGTTTAGATCTTACAATCCAGTCTGTAGAGTACTGTATCATCCAGGACTTTCATAAGTATTGTGATGTTTCCTCAAATTTGTCTAATTTCTTTAGGTGTAGCATTTTGCTCTTTATTTATTATATACAATGTTTGTCTCTTTGTAAAATTTCTTTTGCTAATTCATATGCTTTTGCAACATTGACTGAAGCTTTCTGGCAAAAGGCATTTCATGGCTTCAAAATTGCTGTTCATCATATTTTCCAAATTGTGCTGTACAGAATACTACTACATGCAGTATCATGTCTTCAGATCCATTATTGGCTGTTATTTAGGTCACTTGGTGTAATCATATTGTTTCATCATTGAGCCTAAAAATGCCGTAAATATTTACTCCTTTCACAGCTTTCAATATCCCAGCATAAACCTACTTACTGTGGAGCCCCTTGGTGATGCAAATTTACTGGGAAATTGCATGAGTATATTTTTGTTGTTTTCCCATGATCTGTACTGTAAGGTATTCAGCAACTAAATTGTTTATGAATCTTTCCATGCTGCCAATTTGATTCCACCCAACAACTCACATCGAACAACTCGCAGAAAATAAAAGCCCCTTATGTTAAGCTCTATTCCCTGATGAAGAGTCAGATGACCATCTCTACAGAATCGGAAAATCCAGAGGTGGGCTTATGCTGTTACCACTACACCCACTTCCACCTTAGTAAATTATGTAGATTGAATGCTAGAATTTGTTTTGAAATCAGCTGATTAAAGGTATCCAAAGACAATTATTTTCAGAACTTCATTATGGAAATGAGAATATTTTGTAAAGGAAACATTTTCATATCAAGTGGTCTTAATTCTTATTACTGCTAGTCTTGTTTTGCTATTAAACTTGACTATCCTGATTTGCAATGTAGCATCAGTTTTACCTCTTAGAAACTAATATTGTTTTGTTATCATTGACAGACATTTGTTTGAAAATGTCACACCGTTTCAGACTCACAGTCTTTATAACTAGGATATGTCCGTCATTTATATATGCTATGGTAGAATTGGGTACATGATTATTTCCCCTTAGTTTCAGTTAGAATTTGATATTAAATTGAATTGAATATAGAATTTAGGCCAACTGCCAAGCTTTGGGACGTATGAGGTCATTCAGCGCTGAAACGGAAACTGACAGTAAAAGGTTTGAAAGGTGCAACAGGAGGAAGACCTCGCAGTTGCACTATGAATCAATTGTTAGGAGAGGGTGAAAGATGGAAGAAAGGGAATATGAAAGGAGGTACAGTAAAAAGAACGAAAGGGGTTGCAGCTAGGGGCCAGAGGTACGCTGCAAAGAACCTTAGGTAATGCCTACAGCGCACTGCATGAGGTGCACTGACGGCACTACCCCGTATGGGGGGATTTGATATTAGTCCTTGCGGAAAGACTTATTACCAATTATAAAAACTACAGATAGGCTATGTAAATAGTTGTTATTAATAGTTAAGCTGGTTGAAGTTTTTTTTTTTTTTTTTTTTTTTTTTGCTAGGGTTCCATAGGTAATAGTTAGGAATACCACTGCCAAGGTGCCCATGGTTAGTGTATTCTTGTGTATTCCTGTCAAAGAAGGTGGTTCTGTGTGCTAGGGTACTGTTAATTAAGCCTTTTGAAGTATGATGAGTCATTCCTTGGGAGCAGGTTTTAGGTTTTTCCTGTAGTTATGTCTGTGTAGAACTTTGAATCCTAGAAATAGTTTTTAAGCGTCGTCCATTAGATGTAAGGAAAGTAGTTCATAGCTGTAAAGAAAAGGCATATTATAAAGGTAAGAGAGTAGCGCCATCATGAATTTGTCATCCCCGAGAGCTTGAATTAGAGATTAATTTCAAGATTGCCTCCTTTGGTTGGAAGAGGAAGAACTTATTTTGCTTGTATACAACTGGAACTCTGAACCTGCATGGTTTAAAGATTCATTGTACAGTAGTTAAGGCAGTAGATGTGCTGTTTTGTATGCCATTGTAGCTATAAAAGTGAAATACTATCTTGCAGGGAAAAGTTAGAAGCACTGTTTGGATAGTATTTGAAACTGTGGAAATCTTTTGAAATCAGTCAGTCAACCAGTGCTTTTTTCAATCATAAATATCTCACTCAAGTAAGAGTAGACAATACATCAGGTGCTATTTGTTAATACTGTATACTGTACAGGTTGCTTGTTGAGGTGTATTTATTATTATTTTTTAGTTATCTAAATGGTGAACTTGATATAGCAATCAGATAAACATCAACAGTTGAGCTCGGGATTCTTACCTGATGTCTTATTTACCATGTCATATGGCCATGATGTTTATACACTGGTACCTCATCTTAATGGATATGAGGGGAGGGGGGACGTTGTCTGGCCTCCCATTAAGTAATGAAATCCGCCGAGTAATGAAGACCAAAGACTCCGTAGGGTAGGGGAGAGGACACCCTAGAACTTGTGTGGCAGTCGTGTGAACATATGTTTCCTTCTCTAGTTCTGTGGCATCATATCCTTGTCAGTTTTAAGCAAAAAGTCTTGTAAGCTCTGAAAAATTCCATTACGAAGGCAACAAAGCAGGTAGGAATAATAGAAGATCAAACAAGTACTGCATTCACTGCATACAGTGCTTTCATGTGCTCTTTTTACACTGAGCTGATTTTTCTTTACTGTATTGTGGTATATCAGCATTAAAAACTTGACAGATATTTCCTCCAGGTCTTCATGTATTTTTATTCGGTGTAGTACACAGAAATTCAGTAATATTGTCCTTTGGTATGGTATAGGAAAATTTACGAAATAATTAGACTGTTCAAAACATATCATAAGCTACTCATGATTAGACTATCTTTTGCCGAAACCTTGGGGAGTAATGTAATGCACTATATTTTCTGATTATGCAAGTATGTTAATCACATTTTATTAGTGGGATGGTAACTTTATCAAAACTTTTTCGTAAATTGCAGTACACAGAGAAAGAAGTTGGGGGGCTGGGGTAGTGGAGTAAACAAACCAACAGACAGACATTCATATGGTTACTCACCTAATTAAGTGGTATGTCCATGTAATTGGCAGGCGAACTGAGAACATGCTTGTTTAGATAAAATAATTTTCACTAACTTATAAATAACATCATTATTTTTCTCAAAGTTTTGATAAAGTCAGTATCCCTTAATAAAATTATGAATATAATTGTGTATATCAGTATATACTCGTATTTTGCTGTACATACTTGCTCAATGATTCAACCAATGATATATGACAGCCAAAGCTATAGTAAATTATGACAGGTTGTGGCCCGGCTATGGATTGCGTAAATTTTCGTTTGCCATACAGAATAAATAATAAACATTTTAGTAATAAACACACATACACACAGATTTGGATGGAATGTTCATAGAATTTCTAATGTAAAATTACAGTGAGATTACTAAATAGTTACTTGGTACAGAATCATCAGACAAGTGCGTGCACACGTGTAATGCTGCATGGCATTATCATTAGATGTGTGCAAGTCCCTCCTCAACAACTTTCATCATTGGTAATTACCTAAATAAAAGAGGAATTCTCATTAAAGTTAGTGTTGTAAAAAAGCGCCTGTGTGTAGACATTGTTAACTTATTGTGCTATAGGTGAAAATTCATTCTTAAAGAATGAAGTGCATACAAAATTTTGTAGTGAATAGATTTTTGTCCCAACACAACTGAAAATTAACTCCAATAACGAGGCTTACAAGTAAAGTAGTCTTCATATAAATAACGTCGATATACGTTATTAAACAAAAACCTCTCAGTAAGTTCATTAGAATTCATTCTTAGGAAGAGAAAATGCAGCACAGCAAAAAATATAGCCTTAAATAGCTCATCCAGGTTGTTATGTAGCGATATTGCATTGGGCATAAAAGATCGTCTTTTGATGTACTCGTAAAGTGCAGTCGCTTTATGGGTCTGATTAGACATGCTCACTGCTCGAAGTGAGAGAGAGAGAGAGAGAGAGAGAGAGAAGCCATGATAGCAATGTTGGACAGAAATCGGTTGTGTTGTTTCAGAATCCGCTCTGTCAAGCTCACTCACTTGATTGTCCCATTAGGTAAGAAACGTCATTTTTACTTTTCCGGACTCGGGTGTATCCGATAAGTAGCTACATCTGATTTTAAGTCCGTAAGTTGAGATGCCAGTGTAGCAGTGCAATTTTGAAGGAGTCATCTCGGAGAAAATTGCAGATTTTCATTTTCTTCAACATACAAAATGCTATCGATTAAGAAGAAACTGAGGAACTTGGCCAGTTTTTCCTTATCATAAGTTTTCTCAGAGAACTTTAGTTCTAGAAGAAAGTGAAGTCCTGGAGTACAATCCCAGTTCAGAGATAAGATGAACAGTGATTTGAGATTGAGGAGAGTTTATTTACTCTATCATTATTTTGTAATGTTCACAGAAAGCAAAATTGTCTGGAGGAGGAACTACAAAAATAACAATGATTCATTAGTAATTTTTTGTTTCCTCGCTTTTGTACTCTTGTTATGAGTTGAAACACTCCTCCATCTTATATACTTTTGGTTACCTACACAACAGAATTTGGCTCGGCAGACTTGTAATAATCTCTCCATCATCCAGAGTTCATGAGTAGTGATCCTCATAAAACCATATAAAAATGAGATTATGAATGCTAAACTTTTTACTCATCTTTTAATGAAGTCAAAAGGCATAACCAATCCATTGAAAAGATAGTGGGGTTCCAACTATTTTTTAGCTTAGCAGTTGTAGATGTTCTCAGGAACTGGGTCTGTAGAAAAGAGATAAGGTAATGGTGTGACCTTAGTGGAGGGAGAGATCAAAGGAAAAATGCCTGGCCAAGGTTGAACCCTGGCTCTGCTCAGAAACCCCTGACATCTCTTCATTAAGCCTAAAATATTAGATATATAGTGCCCTCAAGCCTTAAATAAGATTTTGCATCTTGCTGTAAACATCCGTACAAGGGAATGAGCATTATTATTTTATATATAGTGTGGGATTCTCATTTGTTTTAGATGAAGTGGCTATTAGTAAGTGAAGATATTTATGATGTTGCAGAAAGAATTTTTGCTCATTGTGTATGTTATATGATAGCTAGAACACAAGCAAAAATGTTTTGTAACCAAGAACCTTAAGTAAGGAATCGTAGATTACCTAGAGAGGTTTTCAAGGAAATTGTATTCTAAAAGGCTGACAAAATTTGATGGTAAAATTACCAAAACAGGGATAACTGTGTCAAGTAAAAGTAATACTGTGTTTCTCAACTTAAAATAGGTTAATTATTAGTTCTTTCTTTAACTCTCATGCTCTTGAAAATGTGAAAATCCTTTTATCAGCTGATTATCATAGCAATAGTTCTAGATTTTGTAAATTTTTGGTAGCTACAGTAAGAGCAACGGGTTTTTTATTTGATATTTTTTATGCTTCCTCACCACTGGAAAGCTTGCCATCTAAAATAAATTGCATTATATATTATTATTATTATATATATATATATATATATATATATATATATATATATATATATATATATATATATATATATATATAATATATATATATATATATATATATATATATATATATATATATATATATATATATATATATATATATTATATATATATATATATATATATATATATATATATATATATATATATATATATATATATACAGTATATATATATATATATATATATATATATATATATATATATATATACAAGTATATATATATATATATATATATATATATATATATATATATATATATATATATATATATATATATATATATATATTATAGTTAGTGCACATCAGAAGGTGAGTGAAAAACCTTTAAATCAATTTGATTAATTTTTTTATTTATCATTTGGGCAAGTGTTTATGGGAACTCAAAAAACGAGAACGAAGAGGCCTTCTCAAAATGTAGGTTACAGTTTCATATAAAATAATACCTTTCCACTTAGGCTCTCTTAAGGAACTTAGTGAAATTCTACTTTACCCTAGGGTACCCAAGGTAGTGGTCTATACCCTAGGGAAACCTAGGCTAGTGCCTGTAGCCTATGGTACCTTAGGCTGTAGCCCTAAGAGGTGAAATTGCGTGCTAATACTGCAGCCAACATTTATTCACTATATTTTGTATGTGTCTTTTGTTTATATATATATATAATAACTATATTTTGTTCTATTTATGTATTTACATTGTCTGATCCTTCAAGGGTGTTAGTAGTAAGCATGATGTCAAATAGAAAACATTTTGTAAACAAGCCTGTAGAAACCTCCTGAGCAAGATTCTTCCCCCCCAAAAGCTTGCAATAAAGTACCATCTAATTTGTGGTTTGGAAATGGAGCTCATGGAATGGATTGTAGTCATAGGTTAGCTTCCTTTGAGAATTAGATCTTAGATGTTGTTTTGCTTTTAGATCAGTGATAATTTTTTCTTCTACGATAGAATATCCCTGAAAAGCACTACTTAGAGTTGATAGATTAATGGCTTATATCAGAGGTGGTTTTCTGCAGGGCTTGATTTCAAATGTTTGTTTAGGCAAAAAATTAATCCGTGTGTTATGTCCTTATTTCATTCCAAGATGGTACTTGATCATTTTTTCTGAAGTAGAAAATATGCACATGCTTTAAAATTGCCCTTCATTTTAAAGGAGGATGTTCTCATCATCAGTATGTAGTCTCGCACAGGACTCAACAAGACTAGTTGATATTGAGCATGAAATTTTATGTTCAGTTGGCCAGATATGACATAACCAGGCCATGCTGGTGTTAAAGAGAATTAGGGAAGAGTTTCTGTTACCTGAATTTGGAATGCAAAACCAATAAGACTGTAATATTAGTTACTTTTTCTGTCCCAGACTGAAAAGTCTTAACCACAAAGAAATGGAGGCAGGTTTGTTCATCACACAATATGAAAATGGATTTTTCCTTTTTTCATTAGAATTGCTTTCATATGAAGACTTAGAAACGTCAATTGAACTTTTGAACAAAAAGTGGTTATTCTCAGTTAACCATTTGTCCGGGAGGCGGGGTATCATGCCTACCCGGGATGTAAACATTACCATTTGCTTCAGCCGTTGTTTAGCAAAATAGACGTATTTCTGTTCTGCCCTAAATGAGAATATGAGCTGGTTTTCCAAAATGGATTATTCTTTTTGATACTTGCTTTTTTGCAAGCTCATGAAGGAAATAAACTGTTTTTAGCTTAAAATATTAAACATTTAAGTGTCATTTGATTTAACAAGGGTTTTAGAATGTATAAGGTAAAAAATTATGAACCCAGTATTTCCTTTGCACTTTTGCAAAAAGGGGGTTGTTTTGAACTTTTATCTACTTGTCCATGAAATAAGTTGCTCCTGGTCCCTGAACAACTGAAGTTTGAATAAAAATCTTTGGAGAAGCTTCCAATGCATTGTCTGCAGGGTTATACACCCCTTCTGGCTAACTAGTTTCAGCATTGAGTGTGCTTTGAAGGAAATCTTTGAATTCTGGCTGATCAGTTAAGTTTCTGTGTGAAGTTATTTGCTTATGTATAACATCAGGCATGGAATAACGGGGAGCCGGAGATCAGAATTTCATTATTAATTTATATGCAACTCATTTAAAAGTGGGGATCCTTCCTCCGGAGCGAGTAGAGACTGGTATTGACCCGAAGGTTTTCCTTATTTTGGATTTATGAAGCACATTCTGTTAAATAGGCAGGCTGTAAATTTGACTTCAGCCTGGCATTAACTGCTCTCCCTGGCACCCCATCAGTGAGGGTCTTTTGTAGTTTGAAAAATCTGACTGGTGCCCAGCGGATCCTGACAATGACAGCTTATAACAAGATGCCGTGACTGTTTGCATGGGGACCCATAGTAGTGACTTTCTTTGCTGGCATTTCAGCACACGTTGCCTCTGGCTTCTCCATGGCCCATTGTTAAATCCCAGCCAAGACTAATCCATGATGGTGACCTCTTTGTTCATCTTGTGGTTCCTGCTCATTAATTCTAAGGTTTTTGGTTATGTTCAGGCTATCCTGGCTGCTCCACCTGCCCCTGGCTATCCCAGAATCACCCCATCACACGGCTCCTGGCTTCATTGCTAATCAGCCTGTCCTGAAATGCTTCTCCACCTGCTCAGGCTGTTCCAGTGAATGCTCCATGGCTTTCCTGGCTCTCATAGCTTTAATTGGCCTGACATTGTCACCACTGTTGAAATGAAGAAGCCCTTGTATGTGTGCTACGCTAAACCACCCCGAGCTGGCTCCATCTGCTGCTCCTCCTGGATTTAAATCTGGGAGACTTGTTGCCATCCTGGAAGAAGATTATTTATTGGGGAAGAGAACCAGTCAGGTGCCCATTAAGATTATGATTGTCTTCATCTTCGTACTGCCATCATCATCTGTTAGTACAGTCTTCCAAGGCACGTTGGTCAAGAAGACCAGCCTTGATCCTGACTAAGAAATCCCATCCTGGGATTTCTATTTTAAAATTGCTGTACGGGAAGCAGCTAGATTGTCTTGCTCTTCTTCCTTTGTTATTATGAACCAATCGATAAAACCTGTCTAGCATATGGAAGTCGCCCTTGCAGAGACACCCATTGCTGCACCTAAGAGGTCCACTTCAAAGAATGGCACTCATTTGGGCGAAGCTCACGAGCCACCTAAGGGAAATAGGCTTTAAGGAAGAAGAGATCCCAAACCAGTAAAAAAATTTAATTAACCAATAGATAAAAATGTAGGAAAAGAATGAGCCAAGACATGCAGGTGTCTGGCTTGCATCTTTGCACTGAACTTACAAGTTCCAATTGTATGAGGTTCCTCTGGGAGGTGCCTTGGTCCACAATCCGAGTATCTTAGTGAGACAGAGAGGAGGTCCCTGTACAGTTTGACAGGTTCCAGCCTCGAAGAAGACTTTGCAAGAGGACAGCGCTGCTGTTCAGCTGAATCTGGTTTCTCCCCAGTCCCTGAAAAGACATTCACGTGACCAGCCTGATCGGCTGTTGAAATACAGCTTTGGCTTGACATGAACATCCTTGATGTCCAGGACAGCACTGCTACTATTAGGAAATAAAACCTCCTGGACCACCATCAACACTGTGGGTTGAAAGAGATAAACCCACAGGCCTGAAGGTTCCATGCACACTGGAGAACAGTTTCTAGTAAAGGAAGCACAAATGACCTAAAAACCTCCTGGGGTTTATCACTGTTATAAATATATGAGTACTCATTTTGCCCTCAACTTTTCAAGATAGATCTTTGGCTTATGACTATTATTTGGTTTTGAATATGATTTTCATCTCTTTACCCTTTTAGATTCTGTGTACCTAATGACGTCACCATCCTTTTTCTAGTCTTTGAGATTCCGACCTGCTGAAATGACAGATTTAGGAAAAGTGGAGTTTGGGGTTTTTGTTTTTGGATTTTGAACAACTTTTATGGAGGTATTGCAGAGGACCATTGTAGCTTTATACTGTACAGCCATACAACCAAGAGAGTAATAACAATCCACGTCTTGCATATAACGTATCAAATCACTTCAAGGGTTTGAAAAAGGAACCCAGATTAAAATGTGGGGATTATGGTTAAAACCACCAGATGGAGTTCTCAAAATGTGAATAAACTTGAATATTGCAGATCTAAAAATACAGTGTGAGAGTAGAATTGATCATCAAAGAATCCAAGCTAGAGATTGAAGTAAAAGGTTTCAGTGGTCAGTTAAATTGTCAGATCTTTGAAACATGTTAAATTTTAATTTTAATCCTTTTTCAATCAATTTTTGGTTGTTCACAAAAACCCTGTCACCGACAGCAACTTAACAGTATCTGGCTTTGAATTGCTCCTGTCAACCATTTCCTGTGTCATCAACTCAAGATTCCTAGCAAGGCACACATGTCTCTCCATGGAGGAGCAAGTTTGCGGTAGAGATTAATGATCTAAGAATGTATCATCACAACGAAGACGGAATGGATAACAAATTAAATGACAGACAATGGATAACCAAAGACTAGGGCTGAAGCGGAGACATCACAATCAGTATTGCTGACTTGATGTTGCTGAATTACCGAACCTGTCAACACCTGTGACCAATCCCAATTCACCCATATGTTGCTGAATTAGTGATTTTAAGACCTCAACCACCTTTTTCCTATTCCAGTCCATAACCCTGACTATCTGTAATAAGTATCTCTGGAACCCTATAACGACAAATAAACCCCTCAAAAAACGCAACTGCTACTTCCTCCACTGTCTTATGCTTCAAAGGGAAAATCTCTACAAATCTAGTTAATTCATCCTAGTTAATTCATCCACAATAACCAACAAATGTCTGTGCCCATAATTAGACTCACAGAAATTGGAAAGAAGGTCCAAATGGACACATTGAAAGGGTCTACTGGGGATAGGAAACGAACCCAATTTGCACAAAGTAACCCTCCACTTTTGTGAGCATGTTCTTAAAAAAAAATTTCCCCAGTACATTGTGATACATCATCTCAATACCCAGATGTGGACTACCAAACTTACAATGAACAATATCCAAAACCGTATGTACTAGGCTCTTTGGGACAACTATCTGTGTTGTACCTCCTTCACCCTCGCTTAGGTCCTCAGACTTGAAAAGGTAATTTTCCCAGTAACAAATTACCCTGTAACTGTAGACCTGCAAAAGGCAAAGGGTGATCCTTTCTAACTAATTCCTTCTTGTAATTTTTGAGTCCCCCAAAATTTCATCCTCATCCTGTTTAGCCACCACTAAACTAATATCCCAGTCTATGTTAACCCTGACCATAAAAAAACATGAGAACCAACTGAATCATAAAAATCCTACTAAGGGATCAGCTACAACATTATGTCTACCTTCTATCATACCTGAGAAATCAGTGTCAAAATCCCTAATTGTCAAAACCACCTAGCTCTCTTAGGAGAAAGATCCGCTGTCCGTGTTCTCCAACAAAGGCTTATGAACGGTAAGAACCTCACTTTTGTTGCCCAACAATAACATCTAAAAATGAACCAAACTTGACATCACTGCAAACGCCTCTTAATCCGTTGTGCACATAGACATTTCATTACTCCCTCGTGTCTTAAACTTCCTACTGTAGAATGCGATAGGAAGCAATTTACCCTCAAATTTTTTCATAAGGGAAGCTCGTATGCCCTCGTGACTGGCATCTGTCACCAACATGAAAGGTTGCTCAAAATCTGGAAGCTTCAGCACCAGGGGACTCATCAAAGTCTCTTTAATTTTCTGAAAGGCCGACTGTTTCCTCTCACCCCACACAAGCTGCACATCATCTCTCAACACGTCCGTCAAAGGAGGACCTCCGATGGAAAAATTCCCCCAAATCTTCTGGAAAATCCTGCCATGCCCAAGAAAGAACCTCTGCTTCTTATTTTTAGGAGTAGGAAAATCCATGATGAGGTTAACCAATGTCCCCACTTTCTGCACTGACACCTTCCTGGTAACATACCCAAATATAACTCCAGCTGCCCATTCTCTACAGGCTTGCAATTTAATCTTGTAACCTGCAAACCTAAGTCTCCTAAGAACCTCCCTAAGTACCTCTAAATATTCTTCTGTAGAATCACTGGCAGTCAAGATATCATCTATATACTGTACACATAAACACACTTCCCTAACAAACCATGGCAAACTGTATATACCAGTGTCACTGGAAAAGTCAAAGGGAGTATCCTGACAAACCAAACGGCATCCAGTCTCTCAGGCAATGTCCCTTTGGCAAAGAAAAGCAGGTCCTTTTTACTTCCTCACTAATTAGAATCTTCTAAAGCAAAACCCCTGCATCAGATCAATTGAAGAGTAGATATTTTTACCCCCGATTTGTACAAACAAATCCGGCAAACATGCCATAGGATAACTGTCCGGGATCGACTTATTCAGCTAGAGCAGTGAGAGCCACACACACAGTTGTGAGCCATCCTTACAACAGGCACTGCTTAACAGTGGAAAATTAAAAGGTGAGGAACTCCCCCTCAGTGTTCTTCCTCTTTTGCCCTTTTATTGACCTCTTGCTTACCTGTTCCTAATCTTAAACGAGGAATGGGCAAACTGCAGAAGGGACAAAAAGACCTGCTTGTCTCATCCTGCCAAGAACCTTGTGTTCTAACACATTAGTTAACCCCAACTTATCCCCTTTAAGGCTCAATATCTGCAAACTCAGCCAAAACATTTTCCACCCCGTCTATATACTCTATAATCAGCATTAAGTAAATGATCCCAAAAAGAATCTCCTAACCTGTAATTCTGTCTTTGAAAATTAATTGTTGTCCCCTACAATAGCAACCAAATTATTGTCATCAACCCAATCTTCAAAGTCTACCACATATGTATCATTCTGATATCTTATCATTCTGATATCTTCAAACTGAATCATTACAGTTTAGTAATTCTACCCAAGTAACCTCTGCATCAGACATATTGCTTACAGAAACTGTACTCACTAACCTCACACTCACACATCTGTCTGGTCATTTTCACATCTTTCACTCAGACTTTCACCAGAGCAACCGTACCTGGGTCCAAAACCACACCTTCTGATAAAATACCTTTATAACATTTCTTCCCTTCAGAAACCTGTTCAGTATCAACCCGTAAACCATCATCAACACCCGATCCCTTATCATGATCCCCTTAAATCTCATCAATATCCTTATATGGGACAAAAACCCCAGGGACCCCAACAATTACACCACCTACCCCCGTATGAAACGAGATTCTGTTTTGCCAGCACGCTGGATGACCCAACAACAATGTATTCCCCAAAGCAGCCCCTCGTAAAACCAAAAATGGCTCTATTAAAACTTTACTTCCCAAGGACAAACAAATGTCCGTGCAACCCAAAACACTCGACCTGTTTGCTTGAACATCACATACTGTCTCTTTAGTAGGCCTCAAACAGCGATCAGAAAACATCAATCAGTATAAATCATAATTCATCAGATTAACCCACGCACCATTAGCAATAAATACCGAGACATCGACACCATGCACAGACCCTTTCACAATTGGCTTTGGCTCTGAGGCTCAGCCAGAAGTCCAGTATCACAAGAAACACCCATCACCTTTTCCCCTTTATAACCCCAAAATTCTGGCCTCCCTAGAAACCCTCGCCCATTGTTTTACTAGATCCCCTGAAAAATTCCCCATTTAAGAACCAGACAAACCTAAGGATGACCAAAACTCTTACAACTGCCACAATATTTGACTTGGCAAAACCTCTTAATGTGTCCCTGCATACTACAATTAAAACAACAAAACCGTGGCGTGTGAGAACTCAACTCAACCACTGACTTCTGGCCATTCCAGACATTAACAAAACCCTTTAAACTGCACACTGAATTTCCACACCTCACAGCACCATAGGCTGTCCTAAGAAATTCCTGGAGAGCCGACCAAATCTTGCACCTGGCGAATTGATGACTGCGACAACGATAACCTAAATCACCTTTATTAAAATCTAATAGAGCCTTAGCTTCCCTGAATGCCACTATGCCATCTTTAATCCCCTTAACATTTTAAAAATTGTTAACACACTCAATAAAAAACTGCACTGGTTGAGAAAGAACCCCATCCACGTACCCTTGGAATGGACAAACTCCTGAAGCGAGCATTGTGATTTTATGAAGCAAAGCCTGATCATCGCCCCCTCCAGCCATTTTCACAAGCCATGAGGAAGGAAACCCGTCCCCCCAAAAAAAACAAAAGAAAGGATTCTCAAAAAATCCCCGCACAGGAAGATCCTCCACAATATTAATATCCCTTTATTCCAACAATTAACCCCCAAAATCAAAAGGAAGTACTATTTAAACCCACAACTAATTCATAACCCCACAGGGAAAAAGCACAAGATGGGCCACATGCACAGCTGACTGCAAGGTAGGCCAAGATGAACATCAAATCTTCAAGGGGAAACAGAAAAAAAAAACACACAGTCGACCCTCCACGAAAGAACACTCAAGTTCACCCTTAAGTAAAGAAAATGGGACTCGAGCAAATGGAAGAGGGAGGAGAGACAGAGAAGAAAGAAAACTTGTTCCCTTCCCCTTTGAAACTAGAAGTCTGCCCACGCCTACACCCAACAACACCTCACCTTACAAGACCAAACAGAAAAATCCCAAAGCACAAAACCTCTGAGATGCGTCCCCTTCAACCTTGGTTGCCAAGGAAAAAATCTCAGAGTAAGCTCACACCCTCAACTCTGGCCACAGTTGCAACATCCCATTACACACATGCACGCATGTAACCAAAATAAAACGCATATGCATGTAACTAAAAAAAAAAACTTAAAATCTAAGAAATGCTTACCCAATAGTGTAAGAAATATTTATTATCAATATTAAAACAAAGTATTCAGTAATCCCCAATTAGTTCCTAATTGCCAATACAAACTGCCAGTTGCAAAAAAAAAAAAAAATACAAGTCTCGCCAGCTCTAACTGCCACAGTTTACCCCCACATGCATAGAAAATGGGAAGAAAGCGGTATACTCCACCCACTACGTCAAAAGTATGTCACTTCACACAGCAACTCCGAGACACAACGTAATCAGAAAAAAAAACCACTCATGCTCCCTTGAACCGCCTTATTCCCTTCCATGACACCAAACAATAAATCAACATAAAAAAAACTCACGTAACAATATCCCCCCTTCGTCTTCAAAACCCTCTGTGCTGCAAAAAAACCTGGAACCAATTTCCCAACCTAAAAAAAAAAAACACTGACGCCTCCCACGACACACAAACCCACTCACACTAGCACAGGCTATTAGCTACTGACACTGAATCATCTGGCTATCTTGACTGAAGGAAAAAATACCTAGGTCATCAAAGTACTAACAACTGGACATCTCAAAGATTATTGGAACAGGCCCTATTCGGGCCTAAAGTCCCTGTTACCAGTCCCTTCAGAAGCTGTTAAAGGTCGTAAGGTCAAGCTGCCACCAACTATTATGCCCTATTATACAAGGTCAGATAGGGTCATAACCTCCTTCCCCATCTGTTTTAAGAACAATGTCATATCAACTTATATCTCAAAGATTCCTCGGTAGCAATGGCCAGCCTGCGTACTGAATCAGCACATTCTCTCTCTCTCTCTCTCTCTCTCTCTCTCTCGATACTGTTCAAATCAATTGAATCAAAATTCCCAGACCAAAAAATCACCAGTAACAGGCATTCCTGTCACCAAATAGTATATCAATCAAATGGACATGATCACTCTAAAAATAAACGTCACATAGTCAGGTAAAATACACCACTCTCAAATATTCAGTCCTCACAGGACCCAACGAGA
>NC_089745.1:71079152-71209152 GCF_040412425.1 Macrobrachium rosenbergii
TTTTTATGCACTGTCAATAGTGAATGAGTTGTATTTTTGTTCTCTCTCTCTCTCTCTCTCTCTCTCTCTCTCTCTCTCTCTCTCTCTCTCTCTCTCTCATCTCACGCTATTGGTTGGAAGGAGTTGGAAGTAAATCTCACAGCTTGTAGAATTTCTACCACTGCTCAATAGTGAATGAGTTGTATTTTTGTTCTCTCTCTCTCTCTCTCTCTCTCTCTCTCTCTCTATCTTATTCTCTCTCTCTTTCTATAAGAAAGAGAGAATTTCTATGCATATGTAACATGTATCTTTTTTTTTTTTGTATGATAAATAATTGATTTACTAATTTTCAAATAATATTAATGCAAAAACAGCAAAATATCAGTCAAATATTAACTAAAAATCCCTTAATATCATCTATCATAATATGTACTGTAATAAAAAACAATGTTCACCCCCTGTCTCTCACCATGATGATACACTATTGTTGAAGAAGTTGGAAGTAGCCATTCACAAAGCTTGTAGCTCTATTCTTTGGTATGTACTGTTACTAGTGTTTGAGTTGTATTTCTCTCTCTCTCTCTCTCTCTCTCTCTCTCTCTCTCTCTCTCTCTCTCTCTCTCTCTCTCTCTCTCGTACTGAGGTAAGAGAGAGAATTTTTATGCATATGTAACATGTATGTTTGTTTTGTATGATAAATAAATGATTTACTAATATTTAGATATTAATATTAATGTAAACACAGCAAAATATCAATTCATCAAGGAAAATTTAATAAATAAGGTAAGATTTTAGCCTAATATTTTGTTTTCCCTCATCTTTTTCTGTCTCCGACTTTAAGGTGAACGCCTGTCAATCATCTTGACATATTGACCTATGGACGTGAAGGGGGGAGTACCTGAGCAAAATCTCTCTCTCTCTCTCTCTCTCTCTCTCTCTCTCTCTCTCTCTCTCTCTCTCTCTCTCTCTCTCTACACCAAAGGATATGTAGAATGTGAGAAATGGATAGATAGATAAATAGATAGAAATGGGGGTGGTTGATAGAAAGATATAAATTTTTAACCGATGTAAACATAACTCAATTCAGCAGCTCTCTCTCTCTCTCTCTCTCTCTCTCTCTCTCTCTCTCTCTCTCTCTCTCTCTCTCTCTCTCTCTCTCTCTCTCTCTCCAAAGGATTCTAGTAGAATGTGAGAGATAAATGGATAGATAGATATGGCTGGATGTAGGAATCACACAGCAGAGTATGTTACCTCGATGCTGATTGACTTATAGCACGACACTCAATTGGTTGGAAGAGATAGTAGCAACCAATCACACAGCCAGATACCAGCTTTGCTAGTTGCTGATTGACTTGCAACTCCGATGCTTTGTGAGTGAGTGTTCCCTCTTTTTTATGATTGATTTTAGTTTAATGTTTACTGATAGTGTATATTTTTATAACCCAGTTGTGTGAATTAATCTATATTTTTATAACCTAGTTGTGTGAATTAATCTTTACCCTTGTACATACTATCACTAGTGTATTAAATATTTTTAATGTGCAAATGTATTTTTGCTCTCTCTCTCTCTCTCTCTCTCTCTCTCTCTCTCTCTCTCTCTCTCTCTCTCTCTCTCTCTCACTTAGGGTAACTTCACATGTAGCTGTGAGCCATATATTTTTAAAGGTAATGTTGTAAGATGACTAAAATATAATTTTAAGTGTTTTAGGATTATAGTTTAAGGCATTTGAAACTATTAAAATAGGCAGTTATAAGCAATTTTAGAGGGGTGCTTTGGTGTTTGAACTATTAAAGCAGGCAGTTATAAGCATTTTAGAGGGGTGTTCCAATTTATCGCGGATTTTTGCTTAATGCGGGTGGTTTGGTCCCTAACCCCCACAATTACCGGGACCCACTGTATATATGTATATTAGATTTATATATATAT
This sequence comes from Macrobrachium rosenbergii, assembly GCF_040412425.1. Lineage (NCBI taxonomy): Eukaryota > Metazoa > Arthropoda > Malacostraca > Decapoda > Palaemonidae > Macrobrachium > Macrobrachium rosenbergii. The sequence continues at coordinate 71,081,059 of NC_089745.1, forward strand.
ATATATATATATATATATATATATATATATATATATATATATATATATATATATATATATATATATACACACACATACACACACACACACATTAGATGGTGTATAAGACCCCCAAAAATTCTCAAAATTTACACCTTTGCTTTGTATGCAATGTTGAGATATCTGGTATGCTGTAAGACGAGTAATACTTGTACTTAGCCAAACTCGTTATTACTGTAAAATTTCCGGTATTTAGTCAAATATCATTGCTACTGTTATTATTATAACGGTAAAATCCCCCGTAATCGGGACTTTACGACTAGAGTTTTGGTTCTTACTTCTCAACATCTATACATATCTGACAACAGACACTGCACATGCATTGATGCATTAGATAGAAGACTGAAATTATGCACTGCTACGCACTTACTGTGCATTTGCCTCTCTCTCTCTCTCTCTCTCTCTCTCTCTCTCTCTCTCTCTCTCTCTCTCTCTCTCTCTCTCTCTGGGTTAGTATTCTTTGCAAGAAATAAAATAATTTTTTTACAGACAAGGAAAAGTAAGCAAACGCGCACCAAGTGCTTAGTTTACCTTAATGTGATGCTTGTGTATAGGTATGCACATGCTGAGAATCTGAATAACGCTACATTACTGCATTAATAACTGTAATGTACTGCACTAAGTAAATGTCAATAATGCTACTGTACAAGAGAGAGAGAGAGAGAGTAGAAAGGTTGGGGAGACATCCGCAAGTGTGTAGCTTATATATTTATTTATATATATATATATATATATATATATATATATATATATATATATATATATATATATAGAGAGAGCGAGAGAGAGAGAGAGAGAGAGAGAGAGAGAGAGAGAGAGAGAGAGAGAGAGAGAGAGAGAGAGAGAGAGAGGTGGGTGGGGGTGACGTCAGGAAAATGTAGATTACTTGACGCGGAGCACGCACGTACGCCAACCCAATGTTAAGAGGGAGGTAGTGCCGTCAGTGCACCTCATGCAGTGCACTGTAGGCATTACTTAAGGTCATTTGCAGAGTCCCTTCGGCCCCTAGCTGCAACCCCTTTCATTCATCTTGCTGTACGTCCGTTCATATTCCCTTCCATCCATCTTACTTTCCACCCTTTCCTAACAGTTGAATCATAGTGCAACTGCCAAGTTTTCCTCCTGTTACCCCGTTCAAACCTTTCCCGTTTCAGCGTTGAATGATCTCATAGGTCCCAGCCCTTGGCCTTTGGCCTAAAGTCTATATTCTATTCTGTTCTATAGGCTAGGCTTCCACTTAAGAAAAACGCAGTCACACTTCCTGAAATCTTATTCAAATACACAAACTTGTAAATCATTTCTTATGTTTAACCTAAAACTTTCTTTCATTTTTTTCTATAAATTAAGCACTCATGAATACATTGTCACCATCGGAGTTGAACTCTGGAGATGGAGGTTGAGGGGAGTGTTATTTCTGCTTCGTTTTTGTTATACCCAAGCTGCTTTGGTCTTAGCTTGTCACTTATGGAAGAGTTGATATTTAAAAGATTTCCTGCCATCCCGGTTGCATATTTTGTCCATTTTTTTCTGCCATGCTCGATTACATTCAGTGCTTACATTTAAACACACAAACATTTCTCTTTTAATGTTCCATTCTGAAAAGGAGGGTTCTAATATGCCACCGCCAGATACTATATATATATATATATATATATATATATATATATATATATATATATATATATATATATATATATATATATATATATATAAAAGGAGGAACAGGATAGCCAGAAGACGTGGTAAAATTGCAGACATTATTATTTCTTAGGAATCAGCAGAGGCACAGCCGAGCTTTCGGGAATACATAACTTTTCCCATCATCAGGGTCACTTATCTATGGAATTACATAAAAAATAAAAAAGAAACAGTAAGAAAACCAGACCGATTGACTAAATCTAAAAGTATTAAAACAGTTATATATAATTGACAAAACTTTAAAATACATAATAATATAAAGTAAAAAAGGAACATAAAAACCTAATTTAACTAAGGAATAAGAAATCACGTACTAAACAGAAATCGTCAAATAAAATCACTGAGAAGATAGCTACTGAGAGAGAGAGAGAGAGAGAGAGAGAGAGAGAGAGAGAGAGAGAGAGAGAGAGAGAGAGAGAGAGAGAGAGAGAGAACAATGAATATTCAAAATGATAAAAAAAAAATGAATGTAGTACAAAATGCTGGAGAACCTGCTGTTCATGTCGAAGTTAAATGACAACTGGGCGAGTTAGAAGACTGCGAATGGAAGAGGGTGAAATGGTGTGAGGAAAAAAGAAAAAAGCAAACTATGCAATGAACAATGGAACAGAGGTGGTTTGGTTATTGAGTGTTGGAGATTGTTGTTTAATATGGAGGGACTCTAAAAAGGGAAGCGAATGGCTATTTTTTGTTTGTCCGAGTATTTGAAAATCACTGTATTTTATGTGATGGTGGCAAAATATAGCATGAAGCCTAATGGCACTATTTTCTTTTTTGCTTAAAGCTAAGCCTGTACGGTGGCTGACACCCCTATGAGAGTCGATGCGTACCTTAAGTAGGCGTTTGGTACATCCCACATAAGTCCCAAAATTACATTTAGGGCAATTAAACTTGTAAACAATGCAGGTACTCGTCAACTCCAGGAGGGTGTCTTTCACGCGGAACAGTCTTCCGATTGTAAGAGGGTTATTAAAGGTAAATCTGAAGTCAACATACGGATACAGATGGCTCAAGAATGACAATAATTTTCGTTTGATTAGGACAGAATCGTTAGTGAAGGGAAGGGAAACATACATTATCTTTTTGGGATCGGTGCACACTACAGATTTTGGCTTAAAAATATTGTCTAAAAATTCTTTAACGATTTTAGTGAACATGTTAAAGGGATAGCAATTATTCTTAAAATACCTCTCTAAAAACTGGACTTCTAGGTGAAAGTTATTCCAATTGGAGCAAAGGGAAAAGGCTCGATGAATCAGAGTTCTACACGAGTTAGTCTTAAAAACAAGGGGACAGTGACTAAAAAAGTTTAACCCAAGGCCGGTAAACGTTTTCTTTCTAAAAATGCCAGTCGTAAAATTTCCCTCAGAACGAGAGACCAAAATATCTAAAAAGGAAATGCGGCCATTACATTCTTTTTCCATAGTAAAAATAATATTGGGATGAAACGAGTTGATAAAATCTAAAAACAACTGGGCATGACATTCTTCAGTAAAAAGTACGCAAGTATCATCTACATAACGTCTATAAAATATGGGTTTAAAAGTATCTGGGCACTGATTAAAGAATTGTTCTTCTAAATGGCACATAAAAATATTAGCGAAAGAAGGTCCTAAGGGGGAGCCCATGGCCATGCCATCTATTTGCTTATAAACTTTCCCATTAAAAATAAAATGAGTATCAATGACCGAGAGTTCTAAGAGTTTTTTGAAATTATTTCTGGTAAAACCGTGGTAAATGGTATCTGGGGTGGGGAATAATTTTCCGAGGATAATATCAATGGTTTCGAAAACAGGGACATTAGTAAATAAGGATTGAACATCAAAACTAACCATGAATGTATGTGGATTTTGCGCAAGTGAATACCACAGGAAAATGACAGGCAGAAGTTGTCATTTTCCATTGGTATTCGCTTATATACTGAAGTCACGTGGATCTACTGTGATTTTTAAGCATATATATGTGTGTATATATTATATATATATATATATATATATATATATATATATATATATATATATATATATATATATATATATATATAAAGTAAAATCCACGAAGGAAACGGAAACACCCGAGTGCTACGAGGCATTTCGACGCATGTCACGTCGAAAACCTCAGTGTTTCCAGTTTCCGTTTCGTTCGTGGATTTTATTTTTATTTATATATATTCATCACGTTCCATATTTTCGTGATTCAGTTATACATATATATATATATATATATATATATATATATATATATATATATATATATATATATATATAATATAATATATAATATAATATAATATAATATAATATATATACTACATACATACATACATATCACACACACAAAACGGGATACAGATAAAACATGTCAAGTCATACACAACAGATAAATGGTATCCCATTCTGTTAAGCACGAGCTCTCTCTCTCTCTCTCTCTCTCTCTCTCTCTCTCTCTCTCTCTCTCTCTCTCTCTCTCTCTCTCTCTCTCTCTCTCTCTCTCTCTCTCATATATATATATATATATATATATATATATATATAATATATAATATAATGTATATATATACATATATAATTATATATATACCGTATATACACATATATTTTCAGAGAGAGAGAGAGAGAGAGAGAAGAGAGAGAGAGGGATTATGTTCAACAGAATGTTGTAACCACTTATCTGTTTTGTGTGCGACTTGGTATGTTTTATCTGTATCCTGTTTTTAAGTTTTTTTTTTTTTCATATCTCTCTACTCGTAGTATGTAGCCTACTGTAAATGTTTTGACATTAGTTTGCTTATTAACGTAGGTGTGTGGTTTTTTAGGAGTCTGAGGCTTTATTGTGTATAGAAAAACCTTTGTTTTCTTAGCCGTTTTCTTCTCTCAGTGCATAAAATTGTTTGCTGAACAATGAGTGAGAAAAGTAGTCGCATCAGTGAACCGTTGAAGAAAGAAGTTGAGCAACATGAGCAGCATTTGAAAAGAATCAGCGGTGATATTTTGCATGCAAATACGCACCTTGTTGCTCTCTCTGACATTGCACAACGACTGAAATTTCATATAGATTTGCAGAAAACAAAGTCTGAAGACGTGACTAGCAAAGACCAAATTGAAGATAAGGATATCGCGGATGCACCAAAAAATGAGTTCCTCTTTACCTTTTCTGAAAAGAAATTATCTAATAAGGATTTCTTTTCAATGGCTCAGTCTTTAGTGGAGGGAATTTTGCTTATTGGAACCGAAATTAATCTTGGAAGAATTGCTAAAGAACTTCAAGGTCCTGTTATTCAAAATGACTTAGGAAACTGGAAACAGGTCATAACCATTTTGCAGAAATATGATGATCAAGTGCGTCGTGCAGTTGAATTCTATGACCGCCAGTATTCTCAAGAATGAGTTCCATAAACGTGTGTACTGTAAACACTCTATCATTCGTGATCATTTCAACTGAATATTAGTATTTAACTTGCCTGTTATATTTGAAATTTAAATTTGATGAAAAAACACCGAGGCTGGAAATCCGTTGGTGAACCATTGCTAAAAGGGAACAAAGCATATTTGCTTCAAGTACTTGGGTATCGTTCTTGTATGGTATATTAGTACAGTGCATCAGCTATATCAACTTTCATTATGGTAAGCAAGATCTTTCATTCTAGCTAATAATCTATTCACTCATCTCAAATGCATCTTGCTCACATAATTTACTCATTTGAATGGTCCCTGAAACTACCCTAGATGTAGACTTTGTTGCAAAAATAACTTTTCTTATTTGCTTTAAGGTTGTACCAATGAAAGATAATAAAGTACATAGTGATCAGTTAAAATGTGTGTAATTTGGTAGGAGTGTTAGCATGGAGATTGCTGTACATTACAGAGCTAAAAGCGGTAGCTGTGCTGTTATTGTTGACGTCCATTACCTGACTAGGGAAGTGTTTATATAATTATTCATATTAAGGTTCATGATAAATGAAACTCTTTATGGGGGATAGGATTCCTAATGGGTTTTGCAGCTAGACGCTAAAATTGTACCACATCCAATTAGCTACAGAAACACTGATTAACTGATTGTCACAGTAACCATTCCCCCTTCTATAATGTGGACCCTTAAGGAATTTCCTTCTGATCCCCAGCTATAACTCTGAAATGAGGTAGCTCACAGGAATACGAGGATCCCTGTCTTGATTTGTGGGTTGAAGAATGAATAAGAACGCGATGGAGTAATTTAGACATGTTTCTCTAAAACCCATTATGCTTCTGTTTACCTAAGCTGTGGTATAGTATGTACAGGTATCTTGCAACAATGAATACAGATGGCCATGATGTGAGCTACCTCATTTCAGAGCTATAGCTGAGGATCAGAAGGAAATTCCTTATGGGTCCCACACACTATAAGGGGGAATGTTTACTATGATAATCACCTAATTACTCTTTCTGCAGCTGAATGGATGTGGTACAAAAGAGAAGAAGTATTTGATAGCAGTTGATTTTTATAAGGAGAATGTTAAATATATGGCAAACAAATGAAAGGACAAGGTGTGCAGGACTTGAAAGGGCAAGAACAGACTTTGTCTGTGGACACTAAGAGATGCAGACCTAAGGGCAGGGTGGAAGAGTGCAGATGGGTTAGTCCAAGTATTGTATGCATAGTATGGGTAGTCTTGAGTGTGATATGAGAAAAAATTGTTAATAAATGTATAGTTCATCAGGACAAAGGCCAGTAGGAAGACTAGAATATCAAGGAGAAAATGGATAGATGAAGACTTAGACCTGATGAGGAGCTCAGGTAGAAAGGGCACATAACAGAGAAGAGTGGAGAGAATTTTTTTATACCTGTGGCCCCATAAAGGGAAAAGCTGACAAGAAAATATATATGGTGATGATAATAATGTAGTTCAGGAAAGAAAAAGAATAAGAGCAATCATTTCTGAGAGTGTGAATCTCTGTATGGCTGTATTTTATGGAATGAGCAAGAGTGGTTGTGCCAGGTGATTTAAATGTAAAGGAAAGTTGCAAGAGAAATGTGTAGTGGGTAGGTATGGACTTCCAGGAGTGAATGAGAATGGGGTCTGTCTTGTCTGGTCTTGATCATTGGAAATGGTTGTTTTCAAAGAAGAATATTCATGCATGTACTATAGAAAGAGATAATGGCATGGGAAATTTTGTCATAGTGTTCGTTAGATTGGATAAAGAGAAATCCTTTGGATATTATAGTGAAAAATGTAGTGGCTAAGGATATGTATGAGTCTAGTTAAAACAAAGGTAAATGTAGATGCAAGTTTTAGCTTGAGAGAGAAATCTTACTAATGTAGCAATGGAAGAGGTTGATGTAAATTTGAGTGGTTTTATTTGACTGTTGAGATAATAAGAATAACAGTCAAAAGATTAAGAGTAAGTTGCTGTGGTGCAGAAGTGAAATTGCTACTGAGTAGTTGATCATGGTGTATAAGGTATGTATGGATGTAGGAAAGATAACCAGGAATGCTAGCGGAATAAGAGTAAATGTCATAGAAGTGATTGTAAGAACTTGAATGGCATAATATTTATAATATATTTGTATGGCATAATATTTATATTTATATTAAAATAAATAACAGTAATAGTTATATTACAATATATTACAATAACGGGAGATGTGCTGTTAGATTGTGATTAGAGAAAGTAAGGTAAATGAAACGGGAATGAATCTGTATTGGAGCAGTTAGGGTTTAGGGAGAATGATGGTGGTGTGTGGATCAAGTGTTAATTATTAACAGGTGTGAGACAATGTGTGCAAGTAGATGAGGACAGTGCTCTGTGACACACATACCGAGAGGAAGCTAATGATGAAACTAGTGGAGATGCAATGGAGAAGGTAATTTGTTGAGAGTTCGAAGTTATGATGAAAATAAAGGTTAATTGTAGTGAAGGAGTGATGTAGATGAAAGACAGCTAATGTCAGTACTAAGGTTTGTGCCATAACAAAAGTGTGAAGCGGCTGGTGTTTGCTGACTGTAACAGTTCCTAGTGATAGTGAAAAAGTTTGGCAGTGTTTGGAAAGGAAGAAATATGAAAATTAGTAGAATAAAGTTTTTCATGAGGGTAAATGGAAACGAGAATGTCAACTTTGCTGGTGAAAGAATATAACAGGTTGATTCGTATAGCTGTTTTGAGATAAATTTGATAGATGATAGTAGGATGAGTGAAATGGTGATTCGCAGAATGAGTAAAGCAAATAAAGTAGCAGATTGTACGTCAAAGGTTCAGGAGAGAAATGGAGTGTCCAAGGAACCAAAGTTGAGCTAATTCGTTTAGTTACATTGGAGATTGAATGTTGGATGTAAAAGAAAGGAAACGGTTGAAATTGTTGAGATGACCTGTTTTATGTGTGGAGTAAAAAGGATCCTGGGAAATTTTAGAGATAGAGATAGGTGGTAAAAAAGTTTACCAACAGTGAAAAGGGGAATTGGGGCTTTTTGAGGTGGTTTGGTAAGTGTTGAGATGGCAATAACAGGTTGATGAAAAATGTCCAGTTCAGAGGTGTTGGAAGGAAGGACATGAGGAAAACCACTAAAACACTATTGATTCAGTGGGGCTTAATGCCGCAGTTATTCCCATCTCTAAACCAAGAAAACAACAATATAAATAATTAAAGACCAGTTTCCGTAATGAGTTTCTTTTGAAAATTGTTTGACAAAATGGTAATTCGTTTGGCACATATGTTAAAAATAAGAAATGGCCCCTACCCAATTAGGATCACAGAACAATAGATCTACTATTGCTTCACTATTACGTCTGGAAGATTACATTCATAGAGAGTTTGAATGCAAACAAATGACATATTTTCTTTGGTACCACATGGAGGTGCTCGATATTAAAAACATACCAAAGAGATATACGCGTTCAGTTTGCCATGTGTATTCAGTGAAAACATTCTGATAGACCAGACATTTCCTGTACAAATTGGTATTCATTCAAAAACTTATCACCTGAAATTGCATTTCCATAAGGAAGCGGTCTTGTAGCGCCCTCTGTGTACTAGCAATAAATGACATCAGTAGTCAACAACCCTTTGGAAAGAAAAATATTTACAGGGACGATTTTGCCAGGTACAAAATTCCATCAAACATACGGCATGCCGATCATAACATCATCAGTAATGCTATAATGAAAATAGACACGGGCCTCATAAGTAGGTTTCCAATCCTCCATAAAAAAGGCCACAGATGTTATATTTTATAAAAATGTAAAGTGAAAAAAGTTAAGAGATTGATATAAGATTAAATATTACGAAGCCGTAAGTCAAACAGCAAAATTCTTAAGCTTAATCTTAAACACACCTGAAATGGAAATCCCATATAGCCTACATTAAAGCCAAATGCAAAAGTGCATTAAATTTGTTTTAAAAAATTCACAAATTAGTGAGCTGGCACAGCAACGTAACAGCAAGTGATTCTCACACACTTTTTTTTTTTTTATCAAAGAGACAAACAATCATTTACCACCATTTCCCAGTTAGAGCCAGTATTAAATTTTCTCCAATAGTGGAACTCCCTCCACCTTCGATTAATAAGGTATGAACTTGTACACACTCGAAATCCCTTATCTAAAATTATACATTCCCTAGAACACCATGAACAACGAACAGTAGAACATAGAAGACGTAAAGGTCCGCACTATACATTATATGCTAAAATGAGTTCAAACTTCCACAGGTGTGGGATTTGCAGCCGTAATCACCCAGCAAAAAAACACTTATTTTCTTTGCCTAAGAGCAATAGGGTCAGCCATTAAAATGATTAAGACATGCCATTGCACAAATTTGAGAAACTCTCAGCAACTAGAAATTTTCACTTAAATTATGTGAAGATGGCAGCGATGTTGGATTCTTGTCCATGTTATGCCTTCAGTTAAATGAAGCTGAAAAAACTGCAAAAGCTGCATCTACAATGATAAGATCACAAGTAGATATTCCTATTAGTGATCATGTATCTCTAAAACCCATGATAATAAACAAATGGCAGAGTATATGGAATAATGAACCTGATGGGTTAATAATTAAAGCAAATCCATTCCATTGTTTTAATATGAAATTCAGAAGGAACAATACACATTACATTAATTTGACTTATCTTAGATAGGATTGGTTACTCTCATTTGCCCATGGATTTTAGATGATTAGCCAGCTACCTGACCAAATCCTTATACAGTATGTACAGAATGTAAAATAACACTTAACTTTTTTTTTTTTTTTTTTTGCGCAAAATATAATCGACACCGAATGTCAAGTTTTGGAAACAAAAGATAGTCAGCATTTTCGTTTACAATTTGCCAGTTTATATATATATATATATATATATATATATATATATATATATATATATATATATATATATATATTTAAGCTGATATTACAAATAGTCTAAATTTTATTGTTGATAGACTAATCCTTCGAGTCAGCCCTGTGAGAGCTAGGGCGATAAATTAATTCATTGGTCTGGTTAAACTACTTGATAATACTATAATTTTCAGGGAACTCGTATATATAATAACAGTATAATTTGTAGATCTTTTGGTTATTGATGAATTCTTTAGGTGTTCCAGGTGTGGTTGGGACAGCCTCCCCCCCTTCTCTCTCTCTCTCTCTCTCTCTCTCTCTCTCTCTCTCTCTCTCTCTCTCTCTCTCTCTCTCTCTCTCTCTCTCTCTCTCTCTCTTCTGAAATTACAAATGAAGAATTGAAGGAAAGCAACAGTGTTGGTAAAGATATTCTAAAGTGTCTGTTGAAGCAAACGCCTGGGTATAGGTATTTCAAAAATTTATCAGATATGAGAGTAAACACTCCAAAAACTAATTTTCTAGTATATACGACATTGATAAATCTATTCAAAATCATGTTTTGAAGGTTACAGAAATGTAGTCTGGAAAACAGATAAATATGGTAAAGGTATTTATTTTTTTATGTAAATTAATGCATTTGTAATTTTTTTTAGAAAAAGAAACATTGACACGTGGAACCAATTATTCCGAACAAATGTCTTTTTTTAAGTAAATTACTGGCAAAGGTATTTGTAAAATTCTCATAAGCAAGTCGTATGGATAAATGTTCCAAAAGTTTCATATCAAGTAAATAGCATTTGGGGAAGAGTGCAGTAGGCTATTCATATTACAGAAATTCCGTCTCAGGTTACTGTACTGACTGGCTTGAAATGCATAATTTGTTAAGGGATAACAGTTGAGGTAGATCCGTAAGTGTTGTGCTTATTTCTTATGGTCAACATCAGCCAGAGTAAGTTTCTGCGTAAAGAAATCCAATTTGTTTTTACTTACCGGTCAGTTGATATAACCAGTGAGGATAATGGCTGTAAGGAATAAGTTGTGTACATTTTCCGATGTCGAGGAACTGTGTTAAAATTAATCTCCAGCTGATACGTCACTCGCATATTAATACACGTGTATGAAGTACTTGCAGTTATACAGTCAAGTTTGGGATTAACAGGTAAATTTATTCAATATTAATTGAGCTGTGAGTTTTCGCATAAATTTTTTGTCATTTTCATAAACTTTTGACTTATAACCTGTCCTTAGTATTAAGGTATCATTTTGCCTATTTACTTTTAACAGCTCGATGAAAATTATTAATTTGAAAATGGTTTTCCTATGTCATTCCATCATATATTATGAGTTACACTTGTCATAATATTGCACACCGTGTGAGTTGTTCTGTAGCTTTACAGATATGAGAACTCAAAGTAAGCGACGATTATCAGATAGCCAGTATCTGGTTAAATGAGAGACTTGTTATTTTATTGGGAATTTTAGTTTGCTTCCGTTTTCTCAAAATGATAAGTATAAAACCATGAAAATTTTGAAAATAGTGATTTCTTTACGGTTCCTCAAAGTTCTTGCCTCGGTTCTCAAAATAGGATAGCTTTAGGTGACAGCTCATAGAAAATGGAACTGAGTGAATGGGTAAAGGAGCATTTGGTCCACTCAGTGAGCATAATTTTCATAGTCAGATTGACTACGGGAATTAAATTATTATATGGGAAGTTTGTATAATTTAAGCAATTGTTTATGGTGTTTTATAGCAGCATTTACACTATTGGCCTGACTAGGTATTGTTAACACTTTCCTACTTGTCTTATAAATTATTATGCTCAGTTAAGATAAACAGAAATAACCTGTCAGTTCAGTGACTGTAACAGCAGCCTTTACAAGGTGGTTGTGTAGAATTAAGCGAGTTTTGTGCATTCCAGGTATGACCTCTTTTTTTTTGTACTAAACGTAGAATAGCTGTTCCTGCCTTCATAGACTATATTCTCAGGCTAGCAGTGTAAGGCTCGATGTTACTGTCAGTGATTATTCCTGATCCAACTTCTATTGGGAAGTCTAGAGTGTGATAATCAATCCCCCAGAAATGTTGGGAGTTCTTGCCAAGCTATTTATGTTCTAGTTGTCATTGCGTTCATGACCACCGTGTTGTGGCCTATGTGGTCTATTTACCCACTAAATATATGCACTGAAGGGTTTGGTGCCTGGCATTATCGTGGCGAAATTGATGTTGAAAATTCTTCGTATATTTTTCATCTTAGAGTCGCATTCTGTATAGAAGAAAGATTTCCTTTTAATGTAAGATAATAGGATATGTGGACTCGAAAGTTCCATTTTCACTATAGTGTTTGTTTATATGCAATTTTAAATGGAAAACTGGACGAATCATATTTACTTTGAGTAAGCATCTTGGAGTGGTTATTGGGCCTAGGAGTAATATCCACCCACCCCCCAAACCACTTCTCATGACTATTGAATTACAAAGTATTACATCCTTCACAAGGGTAGAATTGGGGACGGGGAGGCGGTGGTTGCTTAGGGTGAATTCTGAATTCAGAATTTTGGCTTTTGAAGAAACTTTGTTGTTGACCATACACCGCTTGGTTTGAAGCGTTTGCAGGAGTTTGTTACAACGCTGTACTAATGTAAAGCATCCAGTTTCATTTGGTATGGTTCCTGCCCATATGAACATGGCAGTGAAAATGCAGACCAAGTTACCAATCAGCAGGTTTAGATTTGCATGTATGACTGCTTTGTATATATTTGTGTAAATGATATTAGACCCCTTATTATCGTCTTTATTCTCTTTCCTGAACATTAATTTTTGTTTGTCACTTTCTATAACTCATTAGCTTCCATTTTTATGGTAATTTTATTCTTTTGTAGAATTAGTCCTCCAGAAAACCAAGGTCATGTAATTATTACTTGTTATATAATGTTTATTTGTTTTGCTTTTTTCTATATATATATATATATATATATATATATATATATATATATATATATATATATATATATATATATATATATATATAGAGTGCATTTAATAATTATTTCAGGAATATATATATATATATATATATATATATATATATATATATATATATATATATATATATATATATATATATTTAATGTATATTTAATCACTATATACATATATATATGTGTATATTTATACTGTATATATATATATATATATATATATATATATATATATATATTATATATATATATATATATATATATATATATATATATATATATATATATATATATATATATATATATAATATATATATATATAGCATGTGTGTATGTAGTTATTTCACAATTAGGAAAATATATTTTGTCTTTTAAATTTGTCTTTGTCTCTTTTGCTGGGTGGCGGCTCAGCATAATTTTTAAGTTCTTGAGTGATAAGTTGTTATGGGCTAGGCTGACCTAAAGTAATGTACCTCTTTGTGTTAAAATATGTATTTTGTATTTTTTATTTTAATCCCAGGTGTACCAAGTTACAGTTGAATTAGTTTTTTTTGTATTTGTTAAGATTTTACACCGCCTTTTCATTTCCAACAACCACACACAACCTTAATTTACCAACCAGCACTTTAATTAATCTGTGTATAATGGAATCAATGATTACTAGTAATTCCCCAGGATTTGTACAGTACATTAAGATTGTACAGTATTCACTCTTGATAGTAGTTTTCATTCCGAGAACATATTTCAGGTATTTGGTGGGTTGGATATTAGTGATTGCTTAGTAATCCTTAAGTTATGATAAATACCATTGATGACTTTCATGAATAAGTGTAATGTAGGAAGAAAGTATATTTGTAACCCTTTTGTATTAGTCTTAGAGTTATTTTATGCATGTAATTGATGTGAGCTAAAGAAACTAAGAATTTGTAGAAATTTTTGGTTGTTTAGGCAGTTATCACAGGGAACAGAAGTGAGTGTTGGATAAAGGTAGAGCAAATGTTGAAGAGATTTTTTCTTTTAAAATTGGCGCTTAGTATTTGAGGTAGAGCTGTATCGTTTGGGACCACACAATCCCTGATGGTTGAGGAAGGAGGAGTTTAATAACCTCAAGAGAGTTCTTTGCCAGTGAAATAGTATGATTAAGTACTGTATTTTAGGGAAAAGAATGGTTTATAATGGATTATAATCTGTGTTTTTTGTGGCAGTGCCAAGCGAAACAAAAGCAGGTTCAGTATATGAAATGAAATTGACCTGGACATGCTTATATTTATTTGCAGTGTCATTAGTGTATTTATATTTTTATTATCATGACAGGTAAATCTTGTGCTTTATGCTGATTTGTGAATCCAAATGTTTTGTTATTCCCAGGTGGTATCAATGAGCGAGGAGCTTCGTAGAGCCTTATACTCATCATCATCACTAACCAGCCTAGACCTAGAGGTCTTCCTGCCCGAAGTTGTAGGTACTACTGATATAGTGACTGATCATGTTAGAAAGGTAAGTTTTTTTTTCAGTATTGTAAGGTACAGTCTTTGCAGCATCTTTTCTCAGTCTAAAGTTATTGTATTCTTATGTTGTTTAACATATCCCATGTTCCTTATCTGAGCAGTCAGGACAGGGCTGATAATGTTGAAAGCCCACTGTGCCCCTTAGTAATGAGCAACTTGAGAACCTCGCTGTGAAATCTTGTTCATTTTTGTTTGTATTGAACTTGAATCATCAAATTCTAATTGGTCTGTAGAAAAATATAATTCTGTGCTACGATCTCTCTCATCACATAAAAAGTTACAATAATTATGGTGGCAATTAAAAGGCATAAGCTGTGTGGAATAACAAGAAAGGGAGATTGAGTTTTGAAAAATTGCATAGGGTTGCAAATGGACAAAGAAAGTTAGAAAAAGTAAAGTTGGTTAAGTATATACAGTAATGATGAAAATGGAGGAATTAAAATTAAAACAGAAGTAATGGTATGATGGAAGTAGTATTTTTGAAATATAAAGAAAATCAATGTCAGTTGAAGAATGTTGAAAAGTCATAGAAACCAATAAGGAATGTGATCTCTGGAGAAGGATGCCCATGGGAAGATGAAAAGTAGAAAAGCTCCATGATTATCAGGAGTGACTAGCAATGTACCAAGCAATTTACTAAAAGTAGCTTGAGTACCAATCTTACTTGATCAGAATATATGTAAGCAAGTTCAAGGAAGAGATGTGGCAAGAAAGTAGGAAAAGAGTATTAAAGCAATTGTGTGAAAAGGTAAGGACTATGGTTGCTGAAGCATTCCATAAAAGTGCCCAAGTAAAGGCTAAAAACATTTGCATGGCCTCATCCAGGAAAAAAAGTAGTGGTAGCCTTTACAGTTTGGTAACTACAGATTTGTCCTCCCAAAGGGAAGAGGTTATACCATATATTTATTGGTATTGAAAAGGCAGATAGGGTACCAAGACAAGCAATTAGATAGGCATCTCAAAGATCTAAGACTAAATTCAGTGACAATACATCTGACTAATTAGGAAAGAAAATGTTTGTGTCCATCAAGGATCAACATTATCTTCAGTAGTTTTACAGAATTGTAATAATGGAGGAACCCACACAGAAATTAAGAAAGAGAGTCCCCTGTTAGCTGTTAAAAGCTTACAACCTGGTGTCAACAGCAGAATCCTATATTGTTTATCATAGTAAAGAAAGAAGCTACAAGAACTGTAGAAAGGAAGGCCCCTGACAGTGGCTCTACATAGATGGCTTAGTATTAACAGATTCAGAGGAAGAAATTATAGCATTAAAAATGTGGAAGAATGAAAGAAAGAGATAAATGGAATGAAAATCGGGATTAGCAAAATCAAGTTTACGGTGATTGGAAAGGAAGCAAGGGAAAAAGTGGTCAGAAAGTGTGCATAGTACAGTACAGTATATGATGCAGGAAGGAGTAGGGTTGAATTCTCTGTTATGTATCAGATGTAACAGATCCAGTTACAAGTACATAGACTGAGGACTGCAAAATATAAATGAAGAAGAGAGGAAGAAGCATTGGTAGATGGTCAGACTTTGGAGTAGGTACCCCCTAGATCCTTGATCTGTTGCCATCTTTGGGAGCCTCAGAGGATGGCAGCTGAAAAGCAAAGTCCCAGTGCTTTCATGACTTTTGACATTAGAGCCCTGGAAGCCTTGCACCTCAGCTGCTGACCTAACAAATTTTAGTCAGGCCCTTTTTTTTCCCCTCTTAATAACAGGTTAATTTTCTCTTCTTTTTCTATCATAAAAGACTTGAAGATGATGACTCTAAAGTGAATTGGATTGTGGAAAATTATGCTCTTGAAACATTGATGGAGGCCATAGATGGATAGCATGCCTTTCCACCCATAAAACTGGAGTACCTGATTTGGATGAGCAGGGGGAAACATTGTCAAACCTTACCCTGAGTGGTGGGTCAGAATTTGACAGACTGATTAGTCTTAAGGGACTGAGAGTATGGTGTATATTCAGATGGGTCTCCCAGGGCAGTTACCATTCTAAAGGCAGACTTATAGCTCCTCCCCTTGTTGGGTTGAAGGAACCCAACCTGAATGAATTTTAAGTTTTTCTTACTATCTATAATAACCCAAAATCTTCAACCTCTGGTGTGCTCTTGATTCTCCCTTTTGACTAGCCCTTTGTTGTCCGAATCGGTTGAGCTTCAGACTGTCACTCGATGGGCCGGAGTTCAATTCCTGCGGCCGGCTGATGAAGAGTTAGAGGAATGTATTTCTGGTGATAGAAATTCATTTCTCGCTATAATGTGGTTCGGATTCCACAATAAGCTGTAGGTCCCGTTGCTAAGTAACCAATTGGTTCTTAGCCAAGTAAAATAAGTCTAATCCTTCGGGCCAGCCCTAGGAGAGCTGTTAATCAGTTCAGTGGTCAGGTAAAACTAAAGTATGCTTACTTCTCCCTTTTGACTCTTCCAATCAAATAAAAAATAAAGAAAATTAGAATAAGGAAAATTAAATAATTGTAAGACCTTTTGAGGTAAAAAGAAGAATAACTAAACTCTGGCAGGATCCAACGTTTTACCCATTTTGATTTTATATTTATGAACAAGAATTGGTCAGGTTGTTAATAGACAGTGAAATCAAATATCTTCACTACGACTTCAGAACTATCTGTTAAAGAGACATTCATCTGCTGAAATGACTTTCAGACAAATGAAAAAGAAAACATGGTTGATTGAAGCAACTACCAAAAATCAATCTTGAGAGTTACCATGCAATACAATATATAGATAACTCCAAACTTAAAGCAAGGAAACTTGGCACAGTGAATAGTTTACAAGGAACAATCATGTTACACAATAATGAAGATGGACTCTTTAAAAAAAAAAATGTGTTCCGACACAAATACGAACTCAAGCTTTCATATATGGAGCACTCGCATGCTTGGCACTCTTAGCTGCTACTGAATGTTTCTAAAAACAAAATCATATCATTAGGCCTTGTACAGTACCTTTGCACATGCTCTCTGAATCATCTCCAATTTTTGTGCTGTACTGTTTTTTCTTTGCGTCTGTAGGGTTTGCGTGCCCCCACGTGACTTACAGTATCGTGAGGTCATTGACTGAAATAGCATAGCTTTCCCCTTCAGCACCTTCGTAGGGCAGTGCATTCTGTGTTTTTTGTGACTGGGGTTTGTTCCTACACAAGTACAAACCTTTGTTCTCTACATAGGACTTAGTTTGTTAATGCAAGCTGGAACAGTCATTCAATCTTGTTGAAGGGGATTTAGTTTGTGATTGCAAGCTGGAACGGTCATTCAATCTTGTTGAAGGGGAAACCCCTCCCACCTGTCAACCTGCACTCCACTTTGCTTCTGGCCTCTGTCAAGTCTTGACATTTGTCATGACTGCGTGACTTTTGCCATTTGAACTTTTATTGATTAAACTTGAGTATTCCTTTTCCATTTTTGGTGTTGACTTTGTGTTTGTTTTGTATTTTCAAACCCATCAGTCAAATAAGCTTTCTTGAAAGGAATTAATTTTGTGTTTTCCCTGCTGCTGTGAATAGTAGTTTTCATCAGATATGTAACAGGCGTCTGGTAGTTACACAACAGCTGTTTCATTCTCCGATATACAGTAAACCCCCCGTATTTGCGGGGGATGCGTACCGCAATCCCCCCTCCGTGAATAGTTAAAATTCGCAAATACTTAAAACCCCTCTAAAAATACTTACAACTGCCTATTTTGATATAAACACATAAAAAAACCTCAAAAAATGCTTATACCTGAGTATTTTAATAGTTTTATCACAAAAAGTGCATTTAGTCATGAAAATGAGAAAATACAGCAATTAGTGAATATTTCTCAGTGAAAAATACCTCGAATGGGTGAGTTTTCCACAAATGATGTGTATATACGTTCCACAGAGAAATCCGCAAATAGTGAGACCGCGAATACGGGGGTTTACTGTACTTGCTAATATATTTACCTCTCAGGTATGGTAGATTTAGCTACTTGAAGGTTCTGTGACAGTAGGGTTGCCTTAATTAAGGTAATCCTGCTGTCACAGCCTTCCTTTGAATTCATTGGAAATAGGCTAAGTAGTCATATTCCTTTGTTTTCTGTGGCTTAGGCTTTGCGATTTTCGACTACTGCAGACGAGGCGAGTTTCAACAGTGGTGGAAGGAAGTGGAGATGTTTTCCTTCCCCTCATTATCTTCATCTATGTCATGCTTTTGAACTTCACTTCCACTCTGACTTGGCTGCGAGTTTAGAGTTGGTGGGGGGGAGTTTGCCCTATGTTAGAAGACTTATTAAGCTTTTTTCTGTGCCTTTCCCTTCGGGGTGGGATGGGGAGACTTGGTCACCATTGGCAATTGATTTCCCAGGCAGGGCTGGCACTGAGTGCTATACCCTTAGAATCAAGGTTGTCTTTGTCATGTCTCAGTAAGCTTTCGAGCTGCTTCAAGTTGAATTCTCTCACTCTCTCAGAGAAGTTGTGCGTTGATCCCTTGTATCTCATTTGCTCCTCGTTTTTCCAGTCTACAGACCGGGTTGACGGGCAGCAATAAGTTTAGTGTTCTCCCAGTGCAGTCCTTCAGGATTGCACTGAGGGGGGGTTTTTGCATGTTGGCTTTTGTTAAGCAGCCTATGGGTTGGGTGTTCTCCCTATCTTTCCTTGATTGGGCGATCAGGTCAGTAGGGAAACTCTTCAGCTCTTCCCCAGCTGTCTTTTGGGATATCACAGGGAAGGGTTAGCACGGCCTGTTCGTGCTGCTCATTCATTCCTGAATTCTCGGTTTTATATAAGTAACTTGCCAAGTAATTACATAGCTATTAGTTCACTTACACAGCAGCTTGAATTCAGAATCATGCAGGTAACACTTCACACGTCTGTGTAGGTGACAAGTTCCGCCCACTAGCGGGAATATTAGGAACGACTTTAGCAGATAATTTCGGTCTGTTCCTGCCATGCTCGGGTGAACACTGAGTATGGCGGCGGCTGTATTCATGATTTTCAGGATATAATTTCTGGATTTCGGTGGTGTACACATCCACTGGAACACGTATTAGTAACCTTCATGATATCCCAGGATATTTTTTCCTTTTGTTATTATTAAGTTGATTCATCAACAGAATTTTGTCTACGTCTTTTGTATACATCTAGGCTTGCAAGCCGCCGATCATAACTCTGCCCTAAAAGTGATCCTTGTATGTGTTACGCCATTCCTTTAGGCTGAAACTTTTCCATTATGTTTTGTTTACTGGGTCTAGATTACCTGCCAGCATTCAGTATAATTTTGTCTTAAAATGGTGTTTTCCGGGCATAGGCACTCGCAAGACGCCAATATAATTGATTTAAAAGTAATAATTCTTCAATGTTTCATCATTCTGTTAGGTTAATCCAGGCAGAACCTTTTTATTTTTTTTGCCTTGGCTACTTGCATGCCGCCGATGTAGTTTTGCCCCAAAAAGTAATTCTTGCATCTTACACAGATAACTTGCAAGCCTTCGGCATAATTTTGCCTTAAAATTGATTTTCAAATGGTATTTTCCAGGTATAGGCACTCACAGACCGCCAATATGATTGCTTTAAAAGTAATTCTTGAATGTGTCGTCATTCTTTTAGGGTAATCCAGGCAAAACTTTTTTGCCTAGGCTGCT
This sequence comes from Macrobrachium rosenbergii, assembly GCF_040412425.1. Taxonomy (NCBI): domain Eukaryota; kingdom Metazoa; phylum Arthropoda; class Malacostraca; order Decapoda; family Palaemonidae; genus Macrobrachium; species Macrobrachium rosenbergii. The sequence goes on from NC_089745.1 coordinate 71,101,211, forward strand.
TGCGAGCAGGTGATATAGTTTTGCCCTAAAAGTAACTCTTGCATCTGACACCATTCCTTTACTCCAAATTTTACATCACTGGGGTTTACAGGGCATAGACTGTTTACAAGCCGTCATTATATTATTGCCTTAAAAGTAATTCTTGAATGTTTAATCATTCCTTTAGGACAAAGATTTTCATTTTATGTTTACTCAGCTCTTAGATTACATAGCAAGCTTCCTCTTGAGCTGAGGCAGTTTGAGGATTTGCAGTCTTTCAAAAGGAACTTTAAACTTTTTTGTTTATCAATGCTGTGATATGGAATATCAAACAGTGAATGTGGAACATGCAGTGTGTTGACTCATACTCGGGTTAATACTGTACATCTTATGAATGAACTTTTAATTTGATAATGGAGGCCCTGTGAGCACTTGGGAAGTGGTGCAGGACCTAGATAAGTGTCAGCAAGTAACAAGTAATAACAATACTTTATTGTTGGCTGAGAATCGTTCACAGTATTTGCTTCATCAGTATGTTTTGCAGAGTACTCGGTTCGGCAGTACATTTACTAAGTTGGAACGTTTTCTGAGAAGCTACTAATATCTCCTGTGTAAGGATGACGCATATCTAGGTTGGTACGTAGATCACGAACATTCCACACTTCCAGTACCCAGAGGCACCCACTGGCGCCCACCTCAGCCTGACGCCAGCTCATGCTATGAGTGCTAGATGGCACCCACTTGTGCCATCTACCATCTGGCGCCAACTCGTGCTCTGAGCAGCCAAAAGTACCTGAGCACCTATGGGTGGCTCCTATCATCTGGTGCCAACTCGTCCTCTATGCAGCCAAGGCGCCCCAAAAGCTCCCATAAACATACAGCCAGATATGTACAAAGCTGACATACCCTTTTTCTCTCCTTGCAAAGTGAGTTGTGCAGCGGAGGAGGTGATTATCTGGCTTGCCGGTTCTCCTAGACCTAAGTCACTGTCATACTCCCCTTAACTTGGGAGGAGTCATACCGAAAGTCCAATGGAGGCTGGTGGGAAGTCCCCCAGGTAGTTGCCCCCTCTGTTGAACCTGTTGCACATTCCCAGGTATCGACAGACAGCCACTGGAAAGGCGTCTTGGTGGATATGTTGTGCAGGAGGTGGTTGCTCATCCCACTGACTCTCCGAGACAAGGGTCCCTCTAACCCTGGGAGTGTAATGTTAGACAGCCACTGGAAAGGTGCCTAGATAGATGTGTAATATTATCATCTCTCGTCAAATAGGCGTTTTCCTGAGCACCTGGTGCCAGTTCCTGTTCTCTCGGCACCTATTCCTGAATGCCTGACACCAGTTCCTGGGTGCTTGGCACTCTCTTTAGTACCTGTTGCCAACCATCAGAGCTCCCATCGTCCACTCTCATGCTCCCGGCGCCAGCCTTCTGGTGTCTGGTGCCAGTTCCTCTTTAGTACTGTACTCAGCACCCATCTTTTCTAAGAACACACTGTTGTTCTTTCTTGAGTGCCAGTCTTCAATTGAATGTCTAGCTCTTGCTTTTCAAGTGGCCGATGCAAGTCCCCGATCACCAGGTGCCAACTCTTTAGTATCAGACTCCCTCCTCAGAGTGCCATACAGACCGCTCACAAGCATTTTGGCTCTCTTCAGTCTGTTCCACCTTTGCCCAGAGTTCCAGACAAGCCAACGTTGCTCCCTTTTTAGTGACAGTTAGTGTCTCGGAGTCCTGTCCTTTGCAGACGGACTTTTGTGCTGAATTTATGAGCTTGTTGAAGAAATCTCCCACCTCTGGCATTTTCTTCGTCCTCCAAGAAGTCTCTCGGGAGTTGGGAGTTTGATTTTTGTTGAAAAGGGAGTAAGACAAGTGCCTTTGGACTTTTCTACCTCTGGTGCTTTGATGGAACTGGACCTCCTTGTTGGAGATCTTGTCAAGATTTTTGAACTAAAAGGTTTTTTCTTGACTGGCAGCAGGAGCACGGGCTAGGAAGATAGAGGACTCGTAAGTGTTTACTGAGAGACATCGCCTCGGATTGTCTCTTAGCCCTTTCCTGTACAGACAAGGACAGTTGAGATGGTTTTTAGAGCTTTCCACTCTTTTCTCTGGAATCTCAAGAAGAGAATGCTCTGGTGCTCCTTTACTACTGTGAGAGCCACACAGTCGCAATCAGCCATGTTATTTTTGCCTACAGAACTACATCGCCTCTCCCTCAAAACACAGCCTCCATTGCAAGAGTAAATTTTTTGGATGTCAGTCTGAACTCTCGGAGTTTTCAGGCTTTCCACCTGCCTGGAGAATCGCTGCTACTTTCAGACGGTCCGCTAATTTATTGCCCCTTTTTTCTTCTTACTTGGAACATTAGTGGATGAGTCTACTGTACTGGGGACTCTGTCGTCCACAGAGACTAACCCACCGAGACGTTAGTCAAGTACGACAAACTTCGTATGAGTCGGACCTGTAATGGTGGCTGTACATACATAGATGAAGTAGGGAACTCCTTCCTCCAAGCCCAGACCTAATCTTCTTCTTTACTCCTCGGATCTTGGTTGAGCAACCCATGGGTAAACCGGAAACTTTCCGGGTCTTGCTCCCTTGTTGGCGGATCCTTCTCACATGTTAGAAAGCTGTAAGCATTTCTCTTGGGAGCTTCAGTACTTCTTGGCCTTAGTTTACACCTGGACTGCAGTAATTCTCTCAAGAAGAGATTTCATTCCTAGCATAAATGTAGTGAAGAGAGTCTTGTTTTCTCTCATTTTCTCTCCAAGCAAGAGAACCTCTACAGTTAACAGATCGGATTTGATTTCATTCAAGTCGTCTAAAGTTCTTGCGGACGAACTGAGAGCGGGTACTTCCTTATGTCCCCTGGTCTGGTGGGAACTGTGGAGTCCATGGGGCAGACCATCTATGATCATATTTGCCACCTCAAGGAATATTCAAAGCTTCATAAAGCACCAGTACAAGGTTTTTCTGCTAGACATATTGCTTAAACTAGTGTGTTGCAGATGATCATTCTTCTAACCTTGTCTACCAGACTAAGTGGGCCTTTTTTGAAGTTTGGGTTGCAGTCTCTACCCCTCTTCTTGGAGACATCTATGGCCCATTTTCAGATACCCCTTCTCTACCTGAGGAGATCTACATCTTTCGTACTCCACCAGTACAGGGTATTGATCTATGCTTAACTAAGTGCTTAAACACGGGCTTAGCTTTTGACGACCTTATCTGGTCTTTGGCGCATCCAAGTGAGTAAGGAATCTGGTGTTCTGGAGCCTGGATGTATTCTGAATGACCAACGAGTCCCTTGTTTGATCCTGTGTTCCTCTTCTTGGCAATCTTACACGGAAGACACCCTTCCGAGTGACCTCTGATTTTGACTAGGACAAACTAGTGAGATCAAAGTCATAGTTTAGAGAAGGTATTTTCACAGGGAGACGCTTTTTTCCTCGTTTACCCTGGGATTTGTAGCCATAATGAGGATCTATTCAAGCTCTAGATCCATTCCTTTTCGTTTAGGAAGTTAACAGGGCATCATTTCGGGTTTTTACATGAACAGAATCAGAATAAGATCACATCTTGAAAGGGCTTATTTTTGAGTGCTTAAGGAAACATTTTGCCTTGTAAGTGAAAGTCAAGGACATCATAGCAGCCTCTTCGTCCTTAGCTTTCTGGCTCATGTGTCCTCTACTTCTATTCAACTTAGTCCTGCTGAAATTATATTAATCTTCCGTGTCTACTTCCATTTCACATAGCCCTACTGGAAGTATAGTTGTCCTCTGCATCTTGCTTTCTTATCAAGCAAACTGGGTGACAGGCTGCTGTCTGGAGCCAGCTATAGAGCTTCCAGAGCCATGAGCTTCTAGCTCGTCTGGCTCCCAGCTCGCCTGGCGCCCAGCCTGGTGCCAGCTCTTCCTCCGAGCACCCACTAGCTCCTATGGGTGCCCGCTAGTTCCCACAAGCCCCCGCTAGCTACCACAGGCGCCTGCTAGCTCCGACGAATGACCGCCAGTTCCGAGCTCTTAACTCAACTGGCACCCAGCGCTTCTGGTGCCAGCTACAGCCTGACACCAGATCATTCTCCAAGCATTCAAGCCCTCTCCAGCTCTGTTAGAGAATAGGGAGGTCTCTGTCCTTTTGGAGTTTTTCAGAGGACCATCCTCTACATATGGTGATATGGCAAGATCCGTTTCATTCACTCACTAGAATGTATTGCCCTCATGGACTTCTAACTTGGGACACACTCAGAATAAAGAGATTTTATGACTTGCATGTCCATTCTGCCTTCGAACTACTGGGAATGTAATCGTTCATTTCTCACTATTTTTAATGGAAGTTAAACTACGTTGAATCTTTCAGTGCCTTGAGACCATTCCCTAGTGACTGGCATGGTATCACGGAAGGAAGCATAAGATTGTTTTTTCCTGCTGTCTCTTCACCTTGTAATAAGGTATCCAGTTTTTTGCGGAGCCTGAAGCACCCACCACTCTTCGTGGATGGGTTTGGTTTTATCTCAGTGTAAGTGACAATGTTGTCTGGTTGTTTTTATTTTGGTGCTATGCCCATCGGAGTACTTCCTTCTCTGCAAAGTTCCCACGAAGTAGGAGGCGACCCATGGCCATACCACCACACCACTACGAGTTAAGATGAGCACCTACCAGAGGCAGTATCCCAGTAGCTCTCTTAGCTGATAGGTAATGAGAAGCATTGGCTTTCAATGCTAACAGTTTTTTCAGTTTTCTGATTCATTACATACTTAATCTTTTTGGAGTAGAATACGAGTATGTCCATGTATCCCACCTCTTATCAATGTGGGAATCAGCTATGTAATTACTTGGTAAGTTACTTAAATAAAAATGACATTTTCATAATAAAATAGTTTTATATATACTTACCAAGCAATTACATGATCGCAGCCCACCCTCCTCCCCGCTGACAGACATAAGGCATAAACAGATTGAAGTTATCCGCTAAAGTCATTCCTAATATTCCCGCTAGTGGGCGGAACTGGTCACCTACACAGACGTGTGAAGTGTTACCCACGAAATTTTTAATTCAAGCTAAAGTGTAAGTGAACTAATAGCTATGTAATTACTTGGTAAGTATATATAAAAATGTCATTTTTATATAAGTAAATTACCAATTAATTACATAGCTGATTCCCACATTGATAGAAGGTGGGATACATGGACATATTCTACTCCAAAAACGTTAAGTATGTAATGGCCAGATGGCCATGATGACTGGGTAGCAATTTGGCCTGTCTGTCTCTGACTCTTCGGGGCTGTTAAAGGGGGTTAACATGACCCGGTCATTTGGCTCGGACACTATCAACAACTCCAATCTTCGTATCGGGTTGTTTGGTAGTGAAGGGTTTTGCAGAGTTCTCCATTGCCTCTGATCTTCCTCTTTTGATACTTTCGAGTGGAAGAAGAAGAGGGCTACTATGTTTGACTATCATTGTAGAAAGCCTTGGTAGGCTTCCAGCGTTTGGTCCTTTTCTGAGGAAAAGAACTGATTGGCTTGTGAGGTCCAGAGCTGTCGCTGGGACCCTTAGGCCATCCTTGCTTTAAAACAATAATGTACGTGACACACCGAGACTCGGGAAACACAGATCCAGCGCTCCTGATTCAAGTGATCTTTTATGCATTTTTCAGAAGATACTTTATGCCCTTGTCAGAACTGTAATTACTAATGTATGTAAGGCATTGCAAGCTTTCTAACCATAAGTATTTAAAACCTCTTCCTAATTTGTATATACAGGCGGTCCCCGGTTATCGGCGGGCTTCCGTTTCTGAGTGTGTGATGATAACCGAAAATTGCTGTTAACCGAAAATCGGCTATTTCAGAGCTTTTTTGGCGATTTTCGGGCATTATCGGTGCCGAAAAGCGCCGATTTTTGGTTTTGGTGCCTCTGTTAGGTATGTATCAGTGCCAATACCCAATTATTGGCGCCGATAAGCGGAAATCGGCGATTTTCGGCGCAGAAAATTGCCGATTTTCATCGCTAGACAAGCCCCATAAAACCGAATCGATGTTAACTGAGCCCGCCATTAACCGGGGGCTGCCTGTAGAATTGTTAACCATTCTTCAAGTGTGAGAAAACATATCTGACTGTATATAGACACCCCTCCATTTTCTTCTAATGTCAAATTCTACGTTTCTGCTCACAAGACTTCTTAACCTGTCAGAGATTTTGTATTGGTAAATTAGAGTACACCTTGATTCTGCCTCTTACTTGCCACCACGTTATACTGGTGACCCTGAAGATGACCGACGCCGCCACCACCAGTACCAGCCTACCCAGCAACAATGCTGCAACAGTAAACGTTGGCTTACCGCCCATCGCAACCCACAACCCAGAGGTCTGGTTCCTCAGAGCAGAGACCATCTTCAGGTCAGAGAAGATCTACTCTTCATCCCGAAGGCCGATGCCATCCTCGAGTTCCTGCCAGACGACGTCTTCGAGCAGATCACAGAATGGCTCGCTGACTAAAAGACAACCATCATCTACGAAATGCTGAAGGCCCAACTAAGGTCATCCTTCAGCATGCCACCCACCTTTAGAGCTAGGAAATTCTTAGACACTGTAGGGGCAGCAATAGAAGACCAGCGCCCGTCACACGACTACAAGCAACTACAAGCAACTCCCGCCACAGACAGAAACTATGCTGGACCTAAGAGAGTCATACTTTACAAATCCCAACACATCAACCATGGACCTTGATGATTTCCTGAAGACAGTTGATGCCGTCCACCTAGCCCACAAGTCGACGGAGCTTACACAGCCAACCATAGCAGCAGCTGCCCCACAACCACAGCAGCAGACCAACACAGAGATGGACAGCGATCCAGAGGGCCCCACTGCCCCCATACACCACTACCGGAGCTTCAGGTGGAAAAACAAACCAACATACAAGCCCAAAACAGAAGGACATCCCAAGGCATTTGTTTCTATCACTGGAGGTTGGAGCAAAGCATGAACATGTGAAAACGATTGCTGCACGTCAAAAACATGCAAAAGGGTTCGCTGCTCCCACAAAATCAATGTCAGTGGTAGGCAGATCAGTTGCCTCGTAAGAGACACAGCACCTGCTTTCCGCTGTCCTTCTTCCAGGTATAGGCAAAAAGACTCAACATGATTTTTCATCGTAGACGAAACATAAATACAGAGTTCCTGGTCAACTCTGGTGCATTCAAATCATTTATGCCAACCAACCCACATGAATACAGTACCTCAATCCAACCCCAGCACCCTGCAGGCGTCCACTGCCAGCAGAGCCCCTCTGAAAATACATGGGAAAAGGACCATGAAAGTGTCATTCGGGAGGAAGAAGTACAACTGGAAGTTCAGCACAGCAGACATAACAATCACACTTTTAGGAGCAGACTTCCCAAAAGCCCACGACATGCTGGTAGACGTAGTGAAACAGCAGCTGATCACATGACCCACCCCAGTAGCCCCCTCTTAACCAACTCCAGCATCAGAGATAAGTCGCCTCCTACAGGAATTCCCGGAGATATTTAAAGACGATCTGCTGCACAACTTGACCACCGCAAAGCACCACGTCCAGCACCACATGGTCACTGAAGGTCCCCCAGTGCACGTCTGTTTTAGACGTTTGACCCCAGAAAAACTCACCCACGACAAACAACCCCTCCAGGACATTGAATGGACAGGAATATGCCAAAAAGCCTCCAGCCTCTGGGCATCTCCCCTACACATGGTAACAAAACCTGATGGCACATGGCAACCCTGTGACAACTAGCCCCTGGGCGACTACCTGAGACTCAACATCAAGACAGTAGACTGGTACCCACTACCGAACATCGCCAATGTAACCAACCAGGGAGGGTGCCAAAATATTTACGAAGATTGACCTCTTGAAAGGATACTTCCAAGTCCCGGTCGCAAAGGAGGACATAGAAAAAATGGCCATTAACATCCCTTTTGGCACATACACCTTCAACTGCAGCTGTTTCAGCCTTTGGAACACAGGTGCGACCTTCCAACAACTGATGGATGAAATCCTGGGTAACCTACCTTTCTGCACCGTCTACATCTACGACAGACTGATATTCAGCCCCACCATCAAACAACACATGAGAGACATCAGGCGGGTCCTGCAAATGCTTGAAGAAAACAGACTTACGGTCCAGAAAGACAAATGTGAATGGGCAAAACCAGTAGTTGAATTTATGGGCCACCAAATAAGCCCTGACGGTATCAGGCCCCTCCCAACAAAGGTCCAAGCAATCACCGACTTCCCAAAACTAACAACAATCAAAGCAGTCCAACAATTCATGGGAATAATTAACTATTACCACCATTTCATGACTAACCTTGCTGAAATAATGGCACCAATATATGAGTGTTTAAAAGGAAAACCTAAAAAAACTATGTTGATATGAAAAACAAGATAAAACCTTCACACTAGCTGAAAAAGGAATCACCTCTGCTGCCACACTAACCTTACCTTTACCCCATAGGTCCCTCACCCTAACGACAGATGCGGGTAGCACAGCAATGGGCGTGTTACTCACACAAGGCACAGACAGTGGTTGTCTCCCATTGGCATTCTTCAGCAAGAAGTTATCACCAGCAGAACAAAAGTACTCCACGTTCAACCGAGAGTTATTGGCAGTCCACAGAGCCATGCGCCACTTCCGACACATGCTAGAAGGATGACAATTCCTGGTGCAGATGGACCACCAACCATTGGTACGTGCCTTCACCAAAAGCGGAGACGGGTGGTCAGCAAGACAGCAATGTCACCTATCTTCAATAGCAGAACATTTCTTGCACCATCAGATACTTAAAGGGCTCTTCCAACGTGGCTGACGCCCTTTCCCGAAACTCCATCAACATTGTCCAGGTTGGGATATCATACCCTGAAATAGCATTGGCTCAGAGGGATGACATGGACCTACAGCGACTTTGCAGGAGAACCCCGCCCTTACTTGAAGCAACCTGTTCATCAACAATGGAGAGAGTACCATTGCCTGCGAGATGAGTACCAGACGTCCTCGCCCATACTTACCGTTAGGGTTGAGAAAGAAAACCTTCAACCTTGCTCACAACCTGTCCCACCATCAGGCAGATCCACTGCCTGAACCTTGTCAGAGTGGTACATATTGTGGAGAATGAAAGCAAACTTCAAAAAGTGGGCAAGTGAATGCCTCCTGTGCCAAACATCAAAAGTAATGAGGCACACAGAGATGGGGATAGGAGAATTCCAGACAACACAGGTCGACTGGCCCACATCCATGTCAACATCGTGGGACCCCTGCCCCCCTCTGAGGGGTACAGGTATCTCTTCACGATCATTGACAGGAACACCAGATGGCCAGAAGCAATACCAGTAAGGCAGCAGACAGCAGAGAGTTGTGCAAAAGCACTAATAGACTGGGTCAGCAGGTATGGAGTACCGCAGTACAGTACATTACAAGCGACAGAGGAACTAACTTCACCTCCACCTTATGGAGCTCCCTTGCCACCAGCCTCGGGACAAAACTCATTCACACAACAGCATACAACCCAGAAGCGAACGGCATGGTGGTGCAGCTGTACCGCTTTCTCAAATCAGCACTTACCACCAGATATCAAGGCGGGAGTTGGAGAAAGGAATTACTGTGGGTCTTTCTGGGATTAATAACAGTCTTGCACACAGCATCCAACACATTGCTGGCAGAAGCCCTCTACAGCCAAGTTGACAATACTGGCAGACGTTTTTCAACATCATGCCGCTGAAGACATACGACGTAGCAAGAAAAATATACGTAGCAAGCAAAATATACGTCCTGAAGACCTTAAAACAGTAGAGAATGCTTTCATGAGAATAGATGCATACAAGCACCCCCCTCTCTCCAGCCTACTCAGGACCACACTGCATACTACAACACAGAGAGAAAGCGTATCAGCTGACGGTAGATGGCAAAATCACCTGGGTATCCACTGTGAGATGAAAACCAGCCCATATCTTAGACTACGACCCACTCCCCTAGGCTTGCTTTCAGGGGGAGTACTGTGAGGTCCAGAGCTGTTGCCGGACCCTCCGGCCATCCTCACTTCAAAACAAAAATCTAGATGATGCACTGAGACTCAGGAAACAGATCAAGCACTTCTGATTCAATTGATCTTTTATGCATTTTTCAGAAAATACTTTCATGTCCATGTCAGAACTGTAATTACTAATGTATGTAAGGCATTGCAAGCTTTCTAACCATATGTATTTGAAACCTCTTCCTAATTTGTATACAGAATTGCTAACCATTCTTCATGTGTGAGAAAACACTTCTGACTGTATATAGACGTCCCTCAAAATTCTACTTTTCCACTCACAAGAGTTCTTGACCTGTCAGAGATTTTGTACCAAGAAATTAGAATGCACCTTGATTCAGCCTTTTACCCACCGTCTCGTTATAGTCCAGCCACAATGTTTACGGGTGAAGGACAAAATGTGGAGAGACTCAAGGAACCACCTGCAGGGAGTGTAACTAAGCCAGCCACTTCCTGAGATGTTTGTGTACTCAGATGTGTCCCAGATGGGATAGGGGTCTCACTTGAATGGTATGTGGGGTGCAGGACTTGGAGGGTGGAACAACAAGGGCAATACATAAATGTCCTGGAGATGTAAGCAGTCTGGATGGCACTACAGTGAACCCCCCGTATTCACGGGGATGCGTCCCACAACCCCCGCAACTAGCTAAAAACCGCGAATACTTTAAAATCCCTCTAAAAACACTTAGAACTGCCCATTTTGATAGTTTAAACAGAAAAACCCTGTAAAAATGCATATACCTGAGTATTTCAATAGTTTTATCACAAAAAGTGCATTTATTCATGAAAATTATATAAAAATACAGTACTGTAATTAGTGAATATTTCTCAGTGAAAAATACCGCGAATAATGGCTAGATATGTTCCACAGAGAAACCTGCGAATGCGTGAGTCTGTGAATTGTGAGAACGCGAATACGGGGGGTTTACTGTACAACACTTCCAGGAACTCTTCCAGGACAAGACCACAGTCGTGATGAGCAACAACAAGGGGGCACAATCTCTCACAAACTGAACAAGGTAGCAGTAGAGCTACACGAATGGTCAGAAACACAGGGACTCCTCCTGACAGCCAGGTACATCATGAACAAGCTGATGGGATGGTGGGAGGGTCCCTTGTTAGATCTGTTCACTACAGCGAGGAACAACAAACTCCCATTGTATTGTTCTCTAGTGCCTGACCAAAGGGCCGTCCTTCTCTGGTGCCTGACTGAAGGGCCATCCTGCAGGATGCCTTCCAGCACTCCTGGGGCAACATGGATGTGTATGCCTTCCCCCAGTTCAGTCAGTTGAGGAAGGTCATTTACAGGCTGTTCGTGTCCCAGCAGCTAAGGATGACCCTCATAGTACCAAGGTGGCCCTAGGCAGAGTGGTACAGGGATCTTCTCCATCTACTATTGGATGTACCTCTCACTCCCATGCTGCTGAAACAAGAACACAATGGTTGGTACTATCAGGCAGTAGCCTCCCTCCAAATTCACAGGTGGAGGCTGTCAAGCAGCACCTCAAAAGGGAAGGTTTTTCAGAGAAAGTTGCAACAGCCATCTCCAACTCCTATCAGTGATAATGGAAGTTCTTCTATCGTTGTTGCAGTGGGAGAGGTCTTAATTCCTTCCAAACAACTATAAGGGAGGCGGTGAATTTTCTCAACTTCCTGCAGCAGGAGAAAGGCACCTCTGTGCAGCGATCCTGGGAACTGTCAGCTGTGATGAAACATTTCAAAAAGAGTTGTACCCCACGGGAACTGAAACCTTCCGAGTAGGACTTAACCAAGGTCATGGCAGTGACCCTGTGCCAACTTGAGTGAGGGCCCGTGACATCAAGGGGACCGGACCCTCACTAGCATTAAAGAAGAACCACTCGGTCCTCCAGGCCCTGAGAACGGGTGTGGAAGAGACAGTCAACCTTCACCTCTTTCTACCTTAAGGACTTAGCACATAAGTCCTTGGACACCACCTTGGGACCTGTAGTGGCATCCCTGTGGTAGCTCCATCTTAGGAGGAGAAGGATGGCTTCACTGTCACCAAGAAGGTGGTGGTGAGTACATACAACAGGTAGCCTGATCCCATGCATGTTTGTGACCGGCAGGTCAGTAGGTTACAGAGGTCCTCTTGGGGCATCAGGGGTGTCAACTCACACTTTTGATTATCAGGGAAGGACACACCCACCTGGCAGCCTGATAAGAGATCATCGTCCCACCTCCTAGGTTTGTATTTGTGTCAGAACAAATACCAACTTCTAAAGTAATTTGTATTTTTCCTAACATACAAACTTACGCGTTCATAAGTATAAGTTCAGACCACCCTGAGTAGTTTCGATCTCTCTCCATGTAGGGAGTGAAGTGTGGCTATGGACGGGCTCGTTTACACAATGGAAGAATCAGGGCGTCTCAGGTCACACATGACCACAGGCCCAATGTTAGGAGTTTGTTTTTAAGAGATGATTCAGTAGCAGCTGAAGAGTGCCAGGTGGGTCAGTACTCCACGTATGAAAGTGTTGGTTTGTATGTTAGGAAAGATGCAAATTACCTCAGAATTTAGTAGTTATTAGGCTATTAAAAATCTGTACAGTATGTACAGGATTGTGAAATCTATAATATTCCAAGCAGTAAAGACAAAGAAACTTCTTTTAAAAGTGGCAAAAAATTAAATTTGAGGGATATGATCTTCATTCAAAATAAAAATTCTGGGTCAAAATAGAGAAGTAAGACCATATGTACCTAAACCCTTACTATGCAAAAACTGCAGTAAATATGTACACAGTACATACAGCAAAAAAAAAAAAAATGCCATAACTTCGGATGTGTAAGGTGGATCAGTTGATTACACAACAAAATGGAACTGTGGTGAATCAGCATGTATAAACTGGTCAGGATTGCCATGCAGGATCTAAAGAGTAAGGACAATATATGTTCAATGAAGAATTAAAATTACTCCAAGATGGAACTGGAATGTTCTTAAGAGAAGCTAAGTTGGAACTGAAAGTAAGAGGGTTTATTGATCCAGCAAAAATCCTATGTAAAAAACCATAACCCAAAAAGGTAACCAAATCCTAATATTCATATAATAGTTAAAATTGAATGAATAGAAAATATATACAAGCTAAAACGTATCAGAACAAAGATTAGATGAAGTTGATACAATTGAAAGGGAATATAACATTACCCTGTATTAAAGATGAACAAATCCAGCACAGAGCACCTAAGTGTAAGGTATGTTAAAAAGGATTTTGAATAAGGCCAAAAGCTTTGCGTAAGTTGGTGAAATCAAAAGAAAATTTGAAATGAAAAAGACATTCCTCCTAACTCTGCTTTCTGGCTTTCCAAGAAGAATGGGTGGACTTTGAAAGAAAGCAGCAACATAGTGAAGCAAGTATACTGCCTCACAAGATTTTGCCAGTCACCACTTAGACCAAGGAAGTGTCAACCTCCACTCAGCCTTCTCCCTATCCCCATTAAAAATCCAACAATACTTTCATGGCAACGTCTTTGCCTGACTCTAGGGAGGCCCTTATAAATACTGTTACCAGATTCACCATTAATAATGAACATATCTCCTTTGATAACTCCCCACCTCCCAACCAGAAGACATTCAAAAATAGTTATTTCCAATAAATACAATACAGTATTCTCACTTGCAGCAACACAGATGAAATAATTGATGCTCAGTTTGAGATCCATCCAGCTCCTTAGCGTAGTGATAAGAATATAGACAAAAGTAGGGACATTGATATCAAGCCACACAAAAGAATAAAGTGTAGGTTGTCAAATGTCATAATTAAAAAACTTGTTATGGAAAGACCTTGCCTTATTGATTTTAACTGGCAAACAGTGGATGACCGGCATACGTGATCATGCATTCACTGTAATTAACACCGACAATGATCAACCAGTACAAAGATCAAAGAGGTGGATTCTTGGAAAAGCTGACTGGCCAAAATATCAGGAGTTGAATGGTATTGAAGGAGATGCAGGAGAGTTCCACATAGTGGAGGACGCTATTGGTCTTATCTTTTGAATAGAACTCTTCATGCTGCAAGCACAAACTCCATCCCCAAATCTACAAGTATATTCAATCAATGACCAGTTCCTTGGTGGTCACCAAGATGTCATAGGCACTGCACGGAAGAAAATATAATCATATACGGCACTAGAAGTGTAGAGCTAAGTTTCTGTGGGCAGCAAAAGCTGCCTGATGTAAATCTTGGTTATCTTTTGTATACTCCATCAGTAGTAGAACTCCATTATATGTTGTTTGGATTAAAATAGAAAAATATCAGGGAAATTCACACCAGATCCATCTCCTGCATTGAAAATAAATGACTAGTTTATAACCAGTACCTCAGAAGTAAGTGATGCTTTGGCTGACTACTTTGCCAGTGTCGTGCAAGTCAGAAACATTCTGGATTACCATTACCAACAGAACAAAAATTGTTAGGCTTTACAACAAACAAAATGCAGTCATATTCACTTAAAGAGAATATGATTTGGCTCTTTCATTTTGTAAGGATACTGCCTCAGGCCCTGATGAGATTCTGTATGCAGTGCTGAAACATGTATCATCCAACATAAAAAAATTTATTTTGAATATTATTAATAGAGTATGGAAAGACCACAGTTACTCAGCTGTGTAAGAACTGAGTATAATTTTAGCATTTTTGAAGCCAGGCAAGGACAAATTTTCAACAGCAGGTTACTGCCCAGTTGCATTGACATGTTGCCTATAAAATCATGGTGATAGTCAATACAAAATTGCAATGGTACTTAAGAAAAAAAGGGCCTTTTGTCACCAACCCAGCAGCTTTAGGAAGATGCATTCAACAATGGACATATTAATGTTTGCAAAGCAAATACTTCTAAACAACACTGTGTCACAGCATTTTTTGACCTTGAAAAGAGATACAACGCCAAGTGAAGACATTGAATTGTTAGAACTATTCATGATTTTGGACTGAGAGGGGAATTACCATTGTTCCTTTAAGCTTTTCAACCTGTCATTTCAAGTGGGAATATCTTATCTGACAAAATGTCAGGAAGAAGGGATTCCCCAAGGGAGCGTTCTGAGTGTAACCTTATTTGTTCTTATAATTGGGATAACATATGTTATTCCCCATGACATTCTTCATACAGACTATTGACAAAACCATCAGGTGGCCTGATATGAATGGGTTTAATATTTCTATGAGCAAAATAGTTGTAATGCATTTTTGCCATATTAGGGGAGTGCATCCAGATCCTGATGCTTGCATTAAAGGTCAATGGATTCGTTGTATACAGGAGACTCATTTCATGGGATTAATATCTGACCAGAGATGGACATGGACTGATCATGTGAAGACTTTGAAAAGTAATGGTTTGAAAAGTAATGGTTTAGGTAGATGTTCTTTAAACATTTTAAAAGTTTTGACTCATTCTTTGTTGTGCACAGATTGTGAAACACAATTGAAGTTGCATAAATAACTTGTTTTATCTAAGCTCTTCTATGGATGCAAGATACATTCATCAGCGCCCTTAGCCAACTGAAGATCCTGAATTCCTTACACCAAGCTGAAATGAGAATGCAGTAGCTACCGGGGCTTTTAAATCATCACCAATACCCAGTCTCCTGATTGATGCTAGGCAGCTTACTCTAGATCTCCATTATATGTACAGTACTAGTCTTTCCTCATCAGGTACTGGTAGAGGATGCAGAGAATTCCAAATTATTTGGCCGTTAAAACTGCTATAGTGAGAAGTTTTTTAGATATTTTGAGGCACATTCTAACTCTTCCCAGCCTTATGGTTTTGTGATGAAACAGTTTTTAAGGAATTTTAATTTAATTGGTAATGAAGTCCTTCCTTTCAAGATGCTAAGCCACCCATGAAATATGCCATAAGTATATTTTTGTAAATATTTTAAGGACTTTAAATGTAATGTTACTGAAGATGAAGCCCATTGCATTTTTATGGCTCATGCTGAGGAACATCGTGACTATAATTTTGTTTTCACCAATGGCTCTAAATCTAAAGCTGGCATTGGGCTTAGAGTCTATAGTAGTGCGTTTTGTAGTTGGAAGGGGGGGGGGTGCTTCCTCAAGAAGCCTCAATTTTTGCAGCAGTGTTGTACAATGTTTTAACAGCACTTGAAAACATGGCAGCAATGGATGAGGTCAGTTTCATTATTTGCTTTGACTCCAGAAGTGTTCTGCAAGCATGTGGTGTTTTAAATTCTGTCAGTCCCTTGATTTTACAAATTTTCCAGTGGATCCACGTCTTTGAAAGTAGAAGTAAAAATAAGATTTTGCTAGGTCCCAGCACATGTGGGAGTCCACAACAATTAAGAGGCTGATAGAATAGCAAAACAGGCAGCAGCTGTGCTACTTCAAAGGAGAAATCCACTTGTGTTTCAAGATGTTTTCCCCAAATTACAGCCTTAATACAAAGCACCTGGCAGGGCTGCTGAAACTTGAATTCCAACAAAATGAAAGAAATTACATTTGTTATCTCCTTAGAAATATAGAAATATGCCTAAAAGGGAGACAGTATTATGCCAATTATACATAGGCCATACCAGATTAATCTGTGAATATTTGATGAATAATGACCCCTGGCCTTTTTGCAAAGATTACATGATCCCCTTGATTGTAAGGCATTTACTGGTTGAATGCCTCAGTTTTAGGGATGAGGAATCAATACATCTCGGAGGCTAGCGGTGAGAATGGCAGGTTTATCTTTGCTGGGGTTCTTGGAATGGTTATTAAATATGATGCCAGTGGCATTTTTTACTTTACCTCAGAGGCTGGTCTCCTGGAAAAAATCAAGTCTTAATTCTGTCATTTTTATATTTATAATGTTCTAAATGGTTTCAAATTGACTTGATTTATTTACTTGAATTTTTTTAACAAATGATACAGGTGTGAATGACTTGGATGGTTACAGTGCCAGAAACTTCTAATCATTCTTTCATTCTAAAACTCATTATTTAGGATGAATCTTATTATGAAAGATAGCTATATCTCAGTGCTGTCAGGCACGTTGGCATTCAAAGTAAACAAAGATTGCTTGGCTGACCTGGATGACTTCTCTAGTTCAACTGTTCTTAACCAAGTGCATTTCGAATGTTTTATTGATTTTGGATGTTTGCTGCTTTCATGGTACAGTATTTACATTCTTTTTCCTAGTTTATCATTCATGGGAAGCATGGCTAAGATTGTCAGGTTCTGCAGAAATAATTACTGTTTTAGCAGGATGGTTAATTTTGAATTAGAGAGACACTGTACCAGCTGCGGGAATATAGTGTGGTTTTGAGCATAAGTGTGAGGAATGTAGGGGTTGGTCAAAGGACTTTATGCTTAAGTTTCCTAAACCTAAAAAGAGAAGGGAAGCAGATAGTTAGGTCAGGGCATGGATCTGTTTTTTCTCCTGTTTCTCATGTACCTGCAACTTCAGTTGTCTCTACTCGGTCTCAGGCTTTTTCCTCTACTAATCCTTTAGCTAGGCCTAGGTCTGAGATTTCTTTAGCTCTGCCTTCCACTCCCTTTTTTGTTCAAGGAAAATGTACTGAAAAGTTAGAAAAAGATTTTAGCTTCATTTTAGCTTTAATCAAAGACTTAACAGAATTCGTGTTAGGGGATTGTTCCAAGTCCCCCCATAGTATGCATTCTTTTTCACATTCCCCATTGAGGGGAAAGGTGTCGGTGCCCTTGCATACCAGTAGACCGATCTCAGGACTGCCTTGCGACAATTGTAAGAGTCTGCTGCCAGGGAACCAGGTCTGTTCTCAGGGCAGTGAGGTTCTGTGCCCTCCGTCACCTCTTTCACCACCCTCTAAGATGCATTTAACATCAAATGTCAACTTCAGTGTATTCAGACTGTAGTAATAATGATGGTAGTACTGCTATGAGTTGTTCTAATTCTGATGTTGTGTTAATCAATAGTTGAACCAATTGTTTCCACTTCTGCTTCCCATCATAGATCCTTCTCTGATTTTTCTCTTTCTCCTCAAAATAGACCTATTCAGTTCTTAACTATTCTTTCTTTGGCTGTCAGTGAGTCTTTGCCTTCTGCCTTTCCTTAAGTTTCCCTTCTAGTGCTACCTGAGCTACAGAATCAACTGTTGTTTCTAAGCTGTATGCAATTCTAGCTGGTTTGCTTTCCAAGGATTTACCATCTAGGAGTAGCTTTATACCTATCAAGAATGTTTCCTGTGAGGGTGGGTCATGTGTTACTGGCTCATCCTTGGCCCCCCCCCTTCTACCTATGTTTTCTTTAGCACTGTTGGCGCTTCATCTTCCCTTGCTCACTTGCCTTGTGTCAACTCAGGTGAACTGCACTAGGTTGCATTTCCTTTAGTTTGCCCTTCTGCTGGGCTAGGGATTCATTTGAGGAGTCAGCTGCTGCCGCCCCAACTCCTTCTCTGGCATAAGTGGAGTTTGAATTGGAGGAGCTTCCTCCTACTTTTCAGTGCTTGCTAGAACATTGTGCTTTGCTGTATCCTTATTTAGTGGAAGAGAGAGGTCCAGTATAGACTAGGTCTCTGTTATCTTTGAGCCTTACGGTTCCCATGAAAGCTTTGAAGAAACCCAAGCTCTCTCCTTTGAACAGAGCACATTTCCGTTAAATTTCTAGAGTTCTGGCTCACAAGGCTTTTTTAAAGAACCTTGTCATTTGTTAACCTTATTTTTTGAAGTCTCGTAGGGCAGCCTATTATGATGTGGGCTCTTTACTGGCACTTAATCCTCTTCAGTCAATGATTCGGATTTCATTTCTGGTTCAATCCTTAGAAGAGGCATGTGCTTGAGATTTGGCAACGTGCTTTAGACTAACAAGGAAGCAGAGATGTTGTCCAAGTCTCTTTTTAGAGTTATTGATTATCATATGCTGAACTTTGTCAGTGCAGTCGCGTCTGCTTGGTGCCAGCTTAAGGAGAATAGATATTGGCCTGTAGTTACTGCAGTCTGCAGATATGCCACTCTTTGAAACAGGCACTGTACACATTACTAAGCTTGCACTTGTTAGCAAAGATACTACATCAACATAAAAATCTACAGAATCTACTAATCTTGGGAAATGACACTCTAGGCACCCATTTAAAAAACAAAGGGTAAAAACTGTCATGAGCTTCTCCACCCCAGCACTTGTTTAAAATTTTTATAAATACTGTAATAGCCACAGTTTAATCATTGCATCAGTAAAAATGTTGTTCATACTTATTTAGTAAAAACTGTATAGTATAGTAGGTTTTGGCCACCAACAAGTGATTTTTGCATTTTTTATATACAGTATATTGAGCATATTTATGAATTAAAATTGTGTTAATAGCTTTTGCTTCCATATGAGAATGTGTTATTACTCAGTATACTGTAGTATATTTCAAATCCATTAAAAACAAACTGCAGTCTCCTTTACTGAGCATTGTGACATAAAATAGTTCTGGTACTAATGTATTTTTTTTCTGGATTGTGGGAAGGCTTTAAAACAAGTGATGTCATTCTTTAAGGTTCTTTAGAGCAATTTCATGTTTTTTATTTATTTATTTTCAGAGTATGTACAAAAAGCTGCCAGTTCGTTGCCAAGGTTATTCTTGGAAGTTAGTTTTCAGTACCGCTCAACATGGCTTTAGTTTAAATTCTTTGTACCGTAAAATGACAGATGTGGAATCTGCTGTCATGGTTTTTATTCAAGATACAAACCAAAATGTAAGTACAGTATTTGTAAACCTTTTGCTGTTGATATTACAACTTGATCTGTGTTATATGGACATTTACAAACCTTTTACTTACAAAGCATAAACCTTTAACTGAGAGCAGCCATTTAGAATTTAGCATAGTTATACTTTCCTCAAAGTCTCAAACTATTGGCTCACCAGTAATTAAAATTTAGTTGTCATTCTTCTGTACACTTTTGAGTGCAAATACATTGAATGATCCATTTTCCTTAGCTGATTCTTCATTTAGTGATTACCAGGTTAGCATAACTGTTTTCAAAATTCCTCTGTGGTGAATGACATTTATTGTATATATTATTATTATTATGTAGAATCATTTCATGCAGTGTTTGGTGCATACTGTTTTATATCTTGCCTTTACATCACATATGAGTTATTGAATATGTCAGATGCCAAGGGGAAACCTCATTTCTTAGTTATACAACTATTACCAGAAAAAGAACTAGCAAAGGTCTCCTGCAGCCCTTGATTTGAGACATACAGTATATACAACTATTACCAGAAAAAGAACTAGCAAAGGTCTCCTGCAGCCTTTGATTTGAGACATACAGTATTTTTTGCAGATGCCAGTAAGGAAGAATGGAGAGAGAGAGAGAGAGAGAGAGAGAGAGAGAGAGAGAGAGAGAGAGAGAGAGAGAGAGAATATTTGTGTGATACATCTTAAGAATGGAAATTCAGCAGCTTTATGAAGTTCTATCACATGAAAGCTTATAAGAAAATGGAAAGTCTAAAATTGATAGACTGTGTTACCTAGGTTGCAAAAGATAACTAGGATGCAGTAGGATTCATCCAGGAAGACCTTTTAGGAGGCATAGGAGATCCTCATATAATATTATAAAATGTCACACTGATGATTCTCCTTAAGGTTTTTGTATGTCATCGTCTTGCTCCTAAACCATGAGGTGGCGATGCCATTAGCATATTTTTTTTACCTTGTGAACCCAGCTGAGGGATTCAGCAGGTGATGATGATGTGGCTACTAGAAAAAACTGTGCTATCCCTGTAATATGCTCATTGATATGTAGCTCTTTTAAGTTGAAAAGAAATGAGATAAGGGAAACAATCTTTCTTAATCATTTTATTGTTGAGTAACCATGAAGTATGACGGCAACTTTGTAATCCCTAGTGAAGTCCTGAATTGCTGTGAGGTTCACATGGACTGCATTTTGTATCAGTTTGTTGTTGCATAGATTTTTGCTTGTGCCAAAGCTTTTTTATCGAATGTCTCAGAGGTGAGCAACCCAATGTTAGATGAGGTAGTGATGAACAGGGGGAGATTTGGAAATACTGTAGAGGATGAAAGGGACACCTTATAGTTGATACCAAAGATGCCTCTCTTTCACTCAGTAAGCAACTTTTTACCCCTCCTGCACTCAATAAGCAACTTTTTACCCTCATGTGATTGTTGTGTTCAAGGGATAGATTGGTGAAATTGGTTTTTATGTGAGGAAAAGGGGCCTAGCAGTGGCTTCCATCTGTAGACAGGCTACTGTTCCTTTTGCTAAGTAAAGGTTTGCAACAGAGGATATGATTCATCCTTTCGAAAAGATGAACCAGAATGGATGATTCATCAGTTTTCAACCTCAAGGAGAAAGACTGCTTTACCAAACAAAAATGTTGAGTGACATGCAAGAGTGATCATATTTGCTGCCATGATAAACCAGTATTTAAAGTTCAAAATATCCAAGCACATGACTTGAATAAAAAATTTTGGTACTCTAGAAAGGCTGAAGCAAAGACAGCAAAACTAAGATATAGTCCCTGCTTAACAAAACATGGCAGTTTTGGGGTAAAGGCTTGAACAGGTGTTTATTAGCACGAGTATTGAAAACTGTAGAGGACCAGTCTCCTTATCTCATTGACTAAGAACTTGTGAAACTGTTTCCATTCTGAAGGAAATATATAAGGGTTGTAAGAGATATCCAACTTCCTGAGGCTATTGAACACAAAAGACCAATTGTAGAACCTCGGGAAGGAATAAGAAACTGGATTTTTTTTTTTTTTTTTTTTTAGCAGGACAATTGATTACATGACCCAGGGTGCAGAACTTATAACCCTGGAGGATATAAGTAGGAAACAGTTGCAGATGGTGATAGTGGTGGATATTCTTTTGAGAATGTGAGTCTGATTACAGACCACACTATGGACTACCTAAGGGCCCAGAAAATGTCTACTCCCTGAGAAACCAGAACTTGACCATGCATACCCCTAAAAGACACAGAAAAAGTGGACTGAAGCCCTGTCAATTGTATAGGTGCATAAATGAGACAAAATGAAAAGATTGAAAGGTGAAACTGGGAGAGAACTCCACAGTTGCACCACTGGACAATCTGAGAGGTTGGACAACAAGGTGGAAGAAAGGGAGCTGGAATGGGAATAAAGAAATTGACTACAAAATGATGCATTTAAGGACCAAAGGGACACTACAGACACCTTTTGTTATTGTGGAGGAGATAAAGATGAGTATTTGGGGTTATTGGATTGGCTGCTGATCAGTATTTTTTATTGTACGGTAATGTGAATCATAATTTAATTAAAGAAATAGAGGCATTGCTCCCTGGATAAATGAGGTTATTAATTTCTGATACCAGTGAGGAATTTTTTAAAGGTGTACGGAAGCAAGGATGAACCTTTATGCCTTTGGAATATGGTCATTCGTTTTTGTTATGGAGTTGACATGAGAAAGAGGGAACAGCAATGGAATGGTCTAAGTAAGGTGGTGGCGGTGATTATTATTGCTGTACTACAGGTAGACTTCACTAATTCAGTACCATTTACAGATTTCCATAGTTGCTTTGATTGCACTGGATCTGTTCACTTGCTGGCTCATTGCCACCCTCACTCTTGCAGACATGAGATCACTGCTTTTCCATAATTTATATATAGCTAGCTGACCAACCCGACACTGCCCGGGAAAACTCTGAATGACACCCAAGAAATTCTCTCCCTTTCTAACTCTCCTCCCTTACTATTTCCCTCTTTCTCCTCCCTAACACCCCCCCTACTCTCTCTCTCTCTCTCTCTCTCTTTCCCATTTTTCTCCTCCCTAATACCCCTCCACTCTCTCTCTCTTTTTCCCCTTTTTCTCCTCCCTAATACCCCTCTACTCTCTCTCTCTCTCTCTCTCTCTGTCTAAGATAGTTGCTTCAGTTACAATGACCAACATTTTTGACATTTTATATTTCACCCTTCTCACCCCCATTCCTATCGGGGCTGAACTCGGACTTAAGGGCGTCGGAAATGTTACCATTCAACTTACGGATCAGACACTAATATCTATCATTTTTTACATTTTATTTTTCACTCCTTCTCACCCCCTTGCTATCAGGGCTGAACTTGGACTTAAAGGGCATCAGGAGTGTCTCTATTCATCTCAGCGACTTCAAAAACTATGGATTAGACACTAATAACTGTTGTTTTCAGTTATTTTTACATGTCATCCCTTCCCACCCCACCCCCCTCTGGTGCCAGTGATGTTTTACCCCTCACAGTATTCTTTACCAGATAGTAAGTCCAAAATGAGGTATGATAAACACGTAGATTTTATTTAGTTACTAAGTCTACAGGCAGAACCAACCCTGTTTCAGGGAAGCCCTTCCCACCCCTACCCCTTTTGGTGCCCTTTGGTGCTAGTGATGTCTTACCCCCCATAACATTCTTTTCCAGATTGTAATTCATATGTATACCAAGTTTGGTTGTAATTGCTCAATGCGTTTCAGAGTTATGCCGGAACACACACACACACATCCATTCATGTATACAGACGACCCTCAAGACAGACACGATTCAAAGTAAAAATTAAGCCCTAAGAAGTTTCCTTTCTATAAACATTTATTATTCCTTTTCGTTCTCTCTCTTGGCCCTCCTTACAAAATTATTCATGTTCGATTATAAAGGTAAATTGACTGTGTGCAACAACCTAATTGTTGAGTAAAAAACCGCAATAATGTAAATGATAGGCTGTATCTTTCCAAAATACAAAAAAGGATAAAAATGGGGAGCATTCGACCATTTGCACAACGGTCCTCCTCAGCCAACTGAATAAAGATACAGGCAGTCCCTGGTTTACGACGGGTCCGGCTTACAACGTTCCGAAGTTACGACGCTTTTCAAATATATTCATCAGAAATTATTTCCCGGTTTACGACAAATGTTCTGGGGTTACGACGCGTCGCACACCGATCCGACGGAAGAAAATGGCTCCAAAACGGCAGAATAATCAAAATTTGGAGTTTTTTTTTTATGAAAAACTCAATAAAAATGCAGTTTACGTCGTTTTCAATACACCCAAACCATTAAAAGTAAGGTTTTCTTAGGATTTTTGATGATTTTCGATGATTTTTCGGTTTACGACGATTTTCGGTTTATAACACGGTGGAAAAACGGAACCCCCATCGTAAACTGGGGACTGCCTGTACTTGTTTATCATAAAAAGGCAAATTGAAAAGAATTTTTGTGACATTCATTTCAATTTGTCTTTTTAAGATAAACAAGTATTTTTATTCAGTTGGCTGAAGAGGACCATTGTGCAAACAGTCGAATGCTCCCCGGTTTTATCCTTTTTTGTATTTTGGAAAAATGCAGTCTATCATTTACATTATTGTGTCTTTTTTACTCATTTTTCTGATCACAATATAGTGATGCACCACAGACCCTAATTGTCATCAGATAAGACTGACACCAAAGAGGGTCAGCTGATTTAAAATACGTAACGTTTGTCCACGATTTAAGAAAATTAACCTCCTCGCTGTTATTGAAGAAAATGGTAGAGGGCGTACGCATCGGCTACTGCCAAAATCAAGAGTAAAACTCTCTGTTTACCTCGGCTACACCGACTAAGTTTTTCATCATGCCATTCAAAAATCAGCCTCTACGCAGTCTGTGGAGCATTACAGCTCTACTGACTCAGAATAAGTTACGTATCATCTCCACCCTCCACCCTTAACCTCAAGCTCATCCATCATTTACCAAAGGTATCTAAAAAACTGTAATTTATATTTTTATTATACTGTCCTGTATTTATACTGTACATACTCAACTAAAATGCTTTTAACTTGTAACTGATTTAACTCGTACACAGTACGTGTTTACATGGCAGATGACATGAGAGAGGGAGAGAGAGAGAAATTGCCAGCTCCCATTATGGAGCTTAATTCTATCATCATTTTTATCATCTTTTATATTTCATTAAAGGTATAGCAGTACCATGTATATTCGACATATTTTTAAGAATATCACTCGTCCATGCCCACATCACCCCTTCACCCCGCCACCCCAGCATAACTCCCTCCCACTTTCTCGATGTTACTCATATGGCTGGCAGCGCTGTCTTTATCGTGAGCAGGACTCCTCTGCCCATCTCCGGATGGGTGGAGGGTGGGGGTTGCTTCCCTCTAGGATCTACTCCCTGGGATGAGCGCGTTAAAAAAGAGAGAGAGAGAATTACTTTGTGTTGTCATAAAGAGAAAGCTTTCAAAAGTGTATTGATAGAACAGTTGTACAATAATACGTACCAATTTACAGGTTCTAGAGCCTCCTTTAGTTACTGAATGAACGACCTTTCAGTGTTATTAGTGTCAAGCCAAACAGCAACTGATATTGATCGATGTTATTAGTGTCAAGCCAAACAGCAACTGATATCGAGAGTCTGAATTAGGCATCTACATTTGCAGCTAAATTCTATCATTTTTATTATGTTTTATTCTTCATTTTTCATCTTTTACTTTGAGGTTTAATTCAAACGTTTCTACGTTGGTTTATTATTCATACTCTTAATAAAAATAATGAAATACAGTATATTTATAAGTATTTAAAGGTACAGTATATATATATATTGAGTATCGCCGGTTAAGCTGGACTATCAGCTAAGACGGACACCCTGGCTCCCCTATTAGTCCGTCTTAACGAGGATCGACTATATATATATATATATATATATATATATATATATATATATATATATATATATATATATATATATATATATATATATATATATATATAATATATATATATATATATATATATATATATATATATATATATATATATATATATATATATATATATATATATATATATATATATATATATATATATATATATATATATATATATATATATATATAGATTTATTCATATATAACTTAAGTTGTGGCTCTAGTGAATAAAAAAGTGCATCCTGTTATTTAAAAAACAATACAGTCAACCCCTGCAATAAGTTGAAATCCACAATAAGTTAGAACCCCTCTAAAAACACTTATAACTACTCATTTTAGTAGTTCAAACACCAAATATACCTTAAACTATCACCCTAAAACACTTTGTTATTATTTCAAAGTCATCATACAACATTACTGTACCCTTAAAAGCATATGGCTTACAGCTATGTGTGAACACTCCTACAAATGTTACTGTACTCTTACTAAGGCAAAAACATAAGTATTCAGGCACACACATTTTCCTTCATACAGTATTCAAACCTTACTGTTTTCTTTTAATGCAGCCAATAGCTGTCATCATGGAGAGAGAGAGTGTGAACTGTGGGTATAGTATACCGTAAACTAAAATGCTTATAACTGCTTATTTTAATAGGTCATATAAAAGTATACCATAAACTATCATCCTAAAACACTTTAATATAATTTCAAAGTCATCTTACAACATTACCCTTAAAAACATATGGCTCACAGCTACGTGAAAACTAATCAAGTTACCCCCGAGAGAGAGAGAGAGAGAGAGAGAGAGAGTGTTAGTTGACATCAGTTAAACATTTAAAAAGGTCGGTATGATAGATTTTATATGCATATTATGATGATAATAGATCAATATAATAATACAGTATATATATATATATATATATATACATATACGGTTAGCGGCGATTTTAAAATTAAAATGCAATAATTAGTGAATTTCCCTTCGATAAATTTGGAGATACATTCCACAGAAAAAACTGCCAATGACTGAATCTGCTAATGCTGAACCACAATCTAGCAGGGGCCCACTGTGTGTAAATCATACGGGTACACCAGTGATGAATGTTGATTGTAAGATGATGATGAATTAGCTGTGCAGTCTGATGAATGACGAAGATATGACTGCACAGCGAAGCAGAGGAGTTACATCTCCTCTGGGGGTGCCTCTTCCCCTTCTTCAGGCACTTCATGCACTTCTTCAAGGGTTTCGGGAGGCTTTGGGGGCCCCTTCATCATTCACTTGAGAAACATGGTGATAGGTGTCTGCTGTTGCTGCATCAGGGGTTTCGGGAGGCTTTGGAGGGTCCTTCATCATCCGCTCGAGAAACATGGTGATAGGCAGCTGCTGTTGCTGCTTTTTCATGCTGACGAGGCCGTTATTAGCCGCATCAAGGGCTTTTGTGTTCTTTATGGAGCGTTCCATATAAGGATTCCATGCCGAAGCCGACTCCTGCACCTCCTTGGCTACCCTCTTGAGTTGGGACAGACGTTCCAAGGCAGGCCCTCATCCTTTGGTCATCCCCTGAACCTGGCGTGTCTTTTCCTCACTGGCAGACTTTGTCAGCTCTTCCAGATTGTGGTCCATCAAGGGGTCAGAGTGGGCATCAGTGAGGGTGCTGACTTCATCCTTAGTTATGTCATAGCCCCCTCCACCAAGCATCCTAGCCAGTTAGACTGCATTATCAATGGCCAAGTGTTGAAATTCTTCAGGAACGAAGCCCTTATAATCAACATCCAGTATGCATTAAGGGTCTCCTTCTTCATATCTTTCAGTGATTGGTAGATGATGGTAAGACGTGGCAGTCTTGAATTTATGCCAATACTTCTTCAGCCTAAATTTAGTAATTCAATACTTCTTCAGCCTAAATTTAGTCAGTGTCCGTTTCATTCACAAAGTGGTCGAAGGAATTCTGGGTGTAGAGTGCCTTGAAGGCACGGATCACGCCCTGGTCCATAGGCTGGAGGAGAGAGGTGGTGTTGGCAGGGAGGGACTCGAGCTGGACTCCCTCATAATAAATATCCAGAGGGTGGCCACGTGCATTATCCATAATCAACAACACCTTGAACTCCATGCACAAGTTGTTGAGGTAATCCTTAACTTGAGGGATGAAGCTTTGACTGAACCAGTTAGACATAAGGACTTTGGTGATCCATGCCATGGAGTTGTGAATCCAAAACACAGGGAGCAAGTGCTTATTCTTATTCTCGAGGGCCCTGGGGTTTGCAGCCTTGTAAATGAGGCCTGTTTTCAGCATGAAGCCAGTAGTATTGGCACACATGATAAGGGTGACCCTATCCTTCTGGGTCTTTAACGCAGGGGCTCTGGCTTTGTTTTTCGAGAGGTATGTCTGCGAAGGCATCTTTTTCCAGAACAAGCCAGTCTTGCCCATATTGAACATGTGTTGTGGATGGTAGCTCTTGTCCCTGATGATTTTCTTGAAGGTCTCGGGATATTTCGAAGCCGCTTCTGAGTCTGCCGATGCCGCTTCCCCATGCAGAGAAACTCTACTGTAGTTGGAACCTCCTCTGAAAACGATGGAACTCCCCTGTGCTGGCCCGAAAAACTTTGAGGAACTGATGATGGTCCTGCATCTTCCTCCTCCTCCTCCTTCTTCTTCTTGCGCGGGTTCATTGAAGCCCAAAAAGTCTGCATCCTGTATGTCGCCGCCTTCCGTAACAGTAGAAAACTGCTGGTAGAGTTGTCATACCTGATCGCAAATGTTGGTGGTGTCAAGGGGGATGTTCTTTTTATGGCAGTCCATGATCCAAAACGCCAAGGCTGAGACTATCCTCACGATGCTCTTATCACGCACAGTGGAAACCTTCTTGGCACTACCGTAGAAGCTAACACTCATGGCCTACCTTATCTCTGCCTTTTTCTTCTTGATGTACCAGATGGTACTCTCATTCACGTCATAGTGGTGGGCTACCAAGATGTTACTACTTTTCCCTTCCTTCAACACATACTCAAGTCCTACCTTCTTCTGGAGTGTCATGACCCTCCTCTGGCTCTTTGTCAGGAGCCTTATAAGGAGCAGGGCATTTAGGAGGCACCTTAGGGCACAATTAGGCAGATTAAAACTGCAAACAAAGATGCGGAAAGTACAGATATACAAGCGAAACACTCAAACAGTTGAAGGATATGCTTTAAAGTGGCAGAGATGGGGCTTGACAGTATGTACGCACATCTCCTGAGAGAAAGTCTTGGGGGTACACCGCCAATCAGCGCCAAGGGTACAGCCAATCAGTGCCAAGGAAGATGAATGGCACGCCTAGATTGGCTGCTTTGCAAACGCTAACCAATAGCATGTCAAGTAGCATTGCTCCTAGGTATTTCAGCTTCCTAATGTGTATTTCCCTTTTGCGAACTTTGCATTTGGAATTTCCGGGAGTTGATTTTGGAGCAAACATTTTTTTAGAAACAAAAATACATTTTATGTAATGACATTTTGCTGTGTTTACATTAATATTAATATTCGAAAGTAAGTAAATAATTTATCATAAAAATGTATTTAGTCATGAAAATACTGTAGAATGACGGGAAAGGTTCTGCAGATGTATACAAACGTAACAATTTGTTCGGAAGTAGTCCCGCCGTTCTACAAACTACCCACTTATAAAATGTCCAGTATGCGCAGTACACGATGCACAAAATATCAGTGTTATGAGCAGTACCCTGTATTGTATATGATGCACAAATGACCCAGCGTCTCTGCCCATCTTCCCAGTTCACTGCGTATGCCTCTACTGTTTGAGTATTTCGCTGTGTATCTGTGTGCTTTCTGCATCTTTGTTCACAGTGTTAATCTGTGTAATCATGGCCAAAGCTGCCTCCAAAATGCCCTGCTCCTTCTAAGACTTCTGGCAAAGAGCCTAAGCGTCAGAAAAAAAGTATACCTTAGTTTAACCAGACCACTGAGCTGATTAACAGCTCTCCTAGGGCTGGCCTGAAGGATTAGATTTATTTTACATGGCTAAGAACCAATTGGTTACCTAGCAACGGGACCTACAGCTTATTGTGGAATCCGAACCACATTATAGCGAGAAATGAATTTCTATCACCAGATATAAATGCCTCTTATTCTTCATTGGTCGGTCGGAGATTCGAACTCGCGGCCAGCAGAGTGCTAGCTGAGAACGGAACCCGCTTGCCTAACAAGGAACAGGAATGTCATAATGCTCCTTGGTGGAGATGAAGTCGGCACCCTCATTATTGCCCACTCTGACCCCCTGACGAACCAGGGTTTGGAAGAGCTGACAAAGTCTGCCAGCGAGGAAGTAGACGTGTGACAGGTTCAGGGGACGGACGATCAGGATGATGAAAGCCTGTCTTTGGAACGTCTGTCATGAATGATGAGGGCAACCACAGAGCTGTAGGAGATGACTGAGGCATGGGATCCTTCCCTGGAACACTCCATAGAATTTTCAAATGGCCCTTGATGCGTGCATGGCGTACTCTTGTAATCTCCTCATCAGCATGAAGAAGCAGCAACAGCAGCTGCGTATCACCATGAAGAAGGACCCTCCAAAGCCTCCCAAAGCCCCTGAAGGAGTGCAATTGGTGGACGAAGTGCCTGAAGAAGGGAAAGTGGCACCCCCAGAAAAGATGTAACTCCATGGCTTTGCTGTGCAGTCATATCTTCTTCGTCATTCATTGGACTGGACAGCTAATTCATCATCATCACCTTCAATCAACATTCATCACTGCTGATTTATGTAATCTTAATATTTGAAAATTAGTACTGTAAATCATTTTTTTATTATAAAAATGTATATTTATTCAAGAAAATCAAATGAGAATACAGTAATTATTTAATACTGTACCGTTGATAATTTTTGTCATGAAAGATGTACAGTGAAACCCCCGTATTCACATGGGCTAGGGACCACAACCACCTGCGAATACCAAAAATCTGTGATATCTTGTTATAGTACCCCCTCTAAAAATGCTTATACAGAACTGCCTATTTTAATAGTTTAAACACCAAATGCCCTGTATACCTTAAACTAAAACATTTATAGCTGCCTATTTTAAAAGTTCATTGCCTATTTTAATAGTTCAAACACCAAATATACCTTAAACTATCATCCTAAAACACTTTAACATCATTTCAAAGTCATCGTACAACATTACCTTTAAAAAGATATGGCTTACAGCTACAGTAAACCCCCTGTATTCGCGGGGGATGCATTCCAGAACCACCCCCTCTCCCGCGAATAGTTAAAATCTGCGAATACTTGCTACCCAACTGCCTGTCTTGAAAGTTCAAATACCAAACTTATACTTAAAGTATCATCCTACATCAGATATACCTTAAATTATTATACATATGTACTGCTAAGCCTTCCAGCCAAAGCAGAGAGAAAGAGTGTTCAACAACTCTGGCTGGAGAGAGAGAGAGAGAGAGTGAGTTCTATGTTTGTTTTTTGTCTTCCAAAGATGTAATACCTTTAACACTATGAACACACACACACAAACAGTAGAGAGAGAGAGAGAGCGAGAGCGAGAGAGTTATATGTTTGTTTTTTGTCTTCCAAAGATGTAATACCTTTAACACTATGAACACACACACAAACAGTATCCTTTCCAGAGAGAGAGAGGGGAGAGAATAACTCTTTACAATATCAAAAGATTAAAATCCTTGAGCTTCTGAGGGTAACACGCCTTCCCCTCCGGCCAATATGTCAAACTCTCAAGTAAATTGACCTTTACCCTCCCCCTCCTTTCTCAAGTTGAGGATAAAAAGACTGGGAATCACTAATTGTTTGTTTAAAATGTTAAAAAATTTACTACACAAATGCATGGAAAATTTTATATATTATTATTATTATTATTATTATTATTATTAATCTTAACTTTTGAAAATTAGTACTTATTAGGTAAATAATTTATCATACAAAAGAAACATACATACATATTACATGTCAGAAAAATTCTCTCATCTAAGTAAGAGAGAGAGAATTATTATTTTTATTTGATGTTATTGTTTAATCTTATTACTGTAAACTTAATATTTGAAGATTAGTACGTACCGTAAATCATTATTTTATTACTGTAAACTTGATATTTGAAGATTACCTACCGTAAGTCATTTTTATTATAAAATGTACCCTCTAAAATGCTTATATTATCATCCTGAAGCACTTATATATCATTTTAACATAATTTCAGTAGTACTTTAATATAATTTTAATATTTCAATAGTATCAATTCTGAGCATCTGTCTTCACTTTAATGTTGGGTCTGTCCTGAATGAAGGGGAGAAAACCAATTTCTCTCTCTTTGAGTTACATATTATTTAATCTTACAGTATTATTATTATTATTATTATTATTATTATTATTATTATTATTATTATTATTATTATTATTATTATTGAAAAATTAGTAAATAATTTTTTATCATAAAAAATGTATTTAGTCATGAAAATCACATTAAAATACACAAATTAATGATATTTCCTGACGAAAAAGTCCGCGAATCATGAGAACGCGAATATGGGAGGTTTGCTGTACATGTGAAAACTAACCAAGTTGCTGCTAAGAGAGAGAGAGAGAGAGAGAGAGAGCAAAATACATATGCACATTAAAAATATTTAATACACTAGTGACACATACACAAAGGTAAATAACACTTAATTCACAAAACTAGTTTATAATAACCCTTAAACGCCGACTGGACGTATCATACGTCGACTAAAATTGTCTGTTGGGTGCCAAGTGGATGTACCGTACGTCGACTACATAAAATTTCAACCTTTGGTCAAATTTGACTCGACCGAAATGGTCGAAAAATGCAATTGTAAGCTAAAACGCTTACGTTCTAGTAATATTCAATCATTTACCTTAATTTTGCAACAAGTTGGAAGTCTCTAGCACAATATTTCGATTTATGGTGAATTTTTAAAAAAAAACTTTCCTTACGTCCGCGCGGTAACTCGGCCGAAAATTTCAGAAATTCTTTGGTCATTTTGTCGTAATGTTTGCACCGGTTTATATTAGTCGTTACATAAAGTTTTATATATGGAAATGTGCGCAATTTCATGCAGACTACAACAGAAAATAACTCATGGTTGTAGCTTCTATCAGTTTTGAAATATTTCCATATAAATCACGATAAGTGCCAAAATTTCAACCTTCGGTCAACTTTAACTCGACCGAAATGGTCGAAAAATGCAATTGTAAGCTAAAACTCTCACATTCTAATAATATTCAGTCATGTACCTTCATTTTGCAACAAATTGGAAGTCTATAGCACAATATTTCGATTTATGGTGAATTTTTGAAAAAACTTTGCCCTTACGTCTGCACACGGTAACTCTGCCGAACGTCTCAGAAATTCTTTCGTCACCTTGTCGTAATGTTTGCACCGGTTTATATTAGTCGTTACATAAAGTTTTATATATGGAAATGTGCGCAGTTTCATGTAGAATACAACAGTAAATAAATCATGGTTGTAGCTTTTATCAGTTTTGAAATATTTCCATATAAATCAACGTAAGTGCCAAAATTTCAACCTTCGGTCAACTTTAACTCGACCAAAAGGGTAGAAAAATGCAATTGTAAGCTAAAACTCTTACATTCTAGTAATATTCAATCATGTACCTTCATTTTGCAACATACTGGAAGTCTCTAGCACAATATTTCGATTTATGGTGAATTTTTGAAAAAAAAAATTTTTTTCTTTACGTCCGCGCGCGGTAACTCTGCCGAACATCTCGGAAATTCTTTTGTCACTTTGTCATAATGTTTGCACCGTTTTATATTAGTCGTTACATAAAGTTTTATATATGAAAATGTGCACAATTTCATGTAGAATACAACAGAAAATAACTCATGGTTGTATCTTTTATCAGTTTTGTAAAATTTTCATATAAATCATAAGTGCCAAAATTTCAACCTTCGGTCAACTTTAACTCAACCGAAATGATCGAAAAACGCAATTGTAAGCTAAAACTCTTACAACCTAGTAATATTCAATCATGTACCTTCATTTTGCAACAAACGAAGTCTCTAGCACAATATTTCGATTTATGGTGAATTTTTGAAAAAAACTTTTTCCTTACGTTCGCGCGGTAACTCTGCCGAACATCTCAGAAATTCTTTTGTCACTTTGTCGTAATGTTTGCACCATTTTATATTAGTCGTTACATAAAGTTTTATATATGAAAATGTGCACAATTTCATGTAGAATACAACAAAAAATAACTCATGGTTGTAGCTTTATCAGTTTTGAAATATTTTCATATAAATCATGATAAATAGAACAAATTCTACTTTCGGTCAACTTTAACTCGACTGAAATGGTCGAAAACTGCAATTGTAAGCTAAAACACTTACAGTCTAGTAATATTCAATCAATTACCTTCATTTTGCAACAAACGGGAAGTCTCTAGCACAATATTTCGATTTATGGTGAATTTTAAAAAAAAAACTTTTTTTTACGTCCGCGCATTACGAATTCATGCATCATTTTGTGATAATATTTTCTCTGTGTTGCTTTGATCGTTTTACAATTCGTTATATACCAAAATCATTGCAATTTAGTGTACAATACAAAGAAAAAAAATAACTTGTTAACTTTAACCGTTTTGCTCACAGCGCTATTTGTATACAATTATATATGAAATTTTTTTTTGTGCTGTCATATATTTCAATATTTATATATGATAATGATATTTTTTTTCATTTCTGATGGTTGCATACTAAACTTCAGGCAATGACAAAAAAAGGAGCCAAAAATGAACTCTTAATCTTAAAAACTAAGCGTGCTGTGATTTTTTGAAAAAAACTTTTTTTCCGCTTCAGCGCTAACTCCCGAACGCCGCTGGCATACGACAGACACTTTTGTAAATAGAGGCTCGGCATTAGAGGGTTAATATACAGTATCAGTAAACATTAAAATAAAATCAATTATAAATTACAAAGCCTCAGAGCTACAAGCCAATCAGCAACTAGCAAAGCTGGTAACCTGCTGTGTGATTGGCTACTTCCAACCCTTCCAGCCAGTAGCGAGTAGTCATGGCGTGTACGTCAAAGCAAATAAAAAAATTGTAACGTACACATGTATTCATGGGCTCATTTGATGATGGCTCCGTGAACTTCCTGGAGGTTTTATTTCATATTTTTATGATAATGATACAGTAATTCATATTTCATTTAAGGATGTACTGTATACAGTACCAAGAGAGAGATAGTGGGGGTTGTCCTTATGTTAAATATCAAAAGGGTGAAATTACTTACGAATTGTTACGAAGAAAGAGAATAACAGAGGGAGGGGGTTTGTTCTTACATTAAATGTCGAGAGGGAAATTATTCGTGATTTATGACAGAGAATGAGAGGATAACTTTGGAAAGAGAGAGAGAGAGAGAGAAATTATTCTCATGTTAAATACCAAAAGATGGAAATTATTCATGATTTATGACGGAAAAAGAGAGAATAACTTGAGAGAGAGAGACTGTTTGCCCAGGTGCTACCCTTGGTCAATATGTTAAGATGATTGACAGTTAGGCCTACATCCCTCCCCCTAAGTGGGAAACTTCGTAACAGTAAAGATTGGGAAAAGCAAGAATTGTGCTAAAATCTTACCTAATTGACTATATTTTCCTTAATGAAAATACAGTAATTAGTGAATATTGCTCTACGAAAAAATCTGGGAATTAGTAAATTTTCCACTATAGTATTTGAATTACGTTCCACAGAAAAACCCACGAATGCTGAACAGCAATCTAGCAGGAGTTGACTGTACATTATCACAAAAATAAAATAAAAATAATACAGTAATTAGTGAACATTGCTTTATGAAAAAGCCCGCGAACTAGTGAATTTTCCACGATATATTTGGAGATGCCTTCCACAGAAAAATCTGCAATTACCTGAAGCCGCAAATGTTGAACCGCAATATAGTGGGGCTCCACTGTATATGTGGCATATTCAAACTGCAGAAAAAAAGCTATTTATCTAGGTAATTAATGTACTGTAGTGGCACCTCAACTTAACAGACACTTTGGGGGTCTGCCCTCTCCCTTCAGGTATTGAAATCGCTGAGTGGTATATAGCGAACACAGTACAGTATCCTGGGGCATCTTGCTTAGCTTATAATGAACAGCCTATCCTAACTCATATTTTGAAATTTTTACTCAGTAATAAATATTATTTGCTTATTCAGTGTAAAATATATATCTGCAAGATATATATTAATTCCTTTTAAAAATAATACACACAGTACAATAATGGGAAGTTTGACCTAACAAAAACATGGCTGACCGCTGTAGTTCTACCTACTCACTGGGTATGCTTACAGGGTATGTAAAATACACAAAAGCCATGCAATATAAAAAAAAAAAAAACAGAAACATTCCTGTGCCTCGGTTTTAACATAAGTTACAACACACCAAAATAAGTTACAACACACCACACACTTATTGTATCCCATCCCTACCCCTTCTCACTCTGCTACAGTATTTTTATTGACATTCATTTAATGCAGTACATTTTTGTACCTAATACATTAATGTAATATGACATACTTATATTTTTCACTTTCTGTAAGTGTGTGTTTGTACAATTAGGATACAAAATATTGCATCAGTTCCCTTAACCTTTCAGACAAAAGGCAAATGGTGCAAGAACATGATATGCCATGATGACTGACAGTCTGTCACTCAGTTACAGGTTGCTTTCTTAGAGCAAGAGCCCATGTTTGCACAAGGCTGGCTTAATCTAAAACAAACAGACAAGTCACTCGTTAATGGATATTATGTGGGCAATCAGTGTCCTGGGAGCCGAGCTAAATAACATTCCATTGAAAGGAAATTAAAATTAGTATTGCTTTTTCATATGTTTTTTCTTTGGGAACTGCTGTATTAGTTTTGTGACTCAGCTTACACCATTTTTTTTTTTCTGTCTGAAGATGGTTATATTTTAGCACTCAAAATTTGTAGACCTGTATGTTTTGCATATGCATCATCATTAAAGAAAGCTATTTATTACATTTTGTTTGTCATAATCAAAATGTAGGAAAATGTTGATAAGGGATTTTGACAAAGGAAAATCTATTTCTGGGGGAAGACCTGTGTCACCCAGTGAAATAGTCCATTAAGAGTGATTTAGGTATAAATATTGCTAAATATACCAGAGAAAAAGCTTAACCATAATGCCAGGTTAGTATTCCTGGATCGAACACTACTAGATGGTGTCGTATACACAAGGGTGAGGTTACTACCACAGATCTTCGCCTCTATAGATTTCTCCAATCTAAACCCCGAAAGGGAGGAGCTGCTCTAAAACCTCATCCCCGTACTCCAGCCAACCACCACCCCGGCCGCCATCTTCAGACTGCTAGCACCCTCAAAGCTTGGTATGCCACTGGGAGGGAAAAAGGGAGTATTAGGATGGAAACACAGACACAGGTCTTCCCCCAGAAATAGATTTTTCCTTTGTCAAAATCCCTTTTCTGGGTTCGACCTGTGTCACCCAGTGAAATAGTGACAGAGAATCAACCATACAAAAGCTTGGTGAAGCCCTCTAAGAATTACCTTAAAGGAGCTAAATAAAACTATGAGAAAATTACTGTGTTTTATTAACCCAAAACATTCATATTAAAGACATAATTAACATTATAAGGCATACAGTCTAAATCATAAAATAACTAACACCAAGACACTTAAAGCTAACAAAGATCAACAGGAAATCCATGAACAGGCCAGGAGTCAGGCTGTGAAGCAGGCCTGACCTAAAGGTTGCAAAGGCAGGCCAGTAAATGAGGCAGGTATGCAGAGAAATATTAACAGTAGATAAACTATAAGCCACATAAACTAGTCTAGGCCAGTGACAATACTTCCTGCAGCTACCGGGTATTTAAGAGCCTCTAGAGACTTAAGATAGTGGCGCTTGAACACTGCTGGTGGACGAGTCCGCTTACCTTTAAGGCCCACCAAAACTACATTATGAAAATAATTAGCTGAGGTGGCTACTGCCCGAATATCATGTGTACCCTAGGTACTGAATCCGGTTTGCCTGCTTTATGAAATACAGTATTTGTTGCCTGATGGCCTTACAGAAATGGTTCCTCCATTTCCCTAACAAAAAGAGGGCCCACCCTATTGTAGTTCTATTTAAATAAGCTTTAAAGTGTTAACTGACATACACAGATCCTGTGGAAGGGGAATAATCTTCAAGAGCATTCATCTATTTTAGATCCTCATTCTTGCTAGAAACTTGATCCGGAGACAACAGAACTTCTCCTGACGGGAGGAAATCAACATGGTTCGGTTCTCTAGAGAGAGCAGACAGTTCAGAAATTCTAGCCCCTGAGGCCAGACTTACTAGAAATAACGTTTTCCTTAACAGACTCGAGTATGCACAATTCATTATCAGTGTCTGATGCCAGTTTAAGCACGCTATTTAAGAACCAGGAAACCGAGTGAGGACGGTTGGTTCAAGACGAGCTTGATGTTTCTTTAGGAATTGACGAAAAATATAAGTCTGTAAGGTTAATATTAAAGCCATGTAAAATATTTTTCTTAAGGTGATTTTGCTGTAGTAATAGTACTAGTGGCCAGTCCTTTCTCAACACATCTTTGAAGAAAGAGATTGCTAGGTTTGTGGCTTTCATTTCCGAGCTTCAGATTCTCATGAAATAATGCTAACTTTTTAACTGCTGAGTCATATTGTCTAAGAGTAGATTCTCTTGTCTGATTCTATGAATATATTAATAGGATCAATGTTTAGCCGCTCTTCTGAGCTGCAAACTTCCTTTAAGCAGTCCATAAAGCTAGGGCATTCAGAATTCTTGAGGAAGGGACACAGTCCGAGTTTGTACTACTTGTGCTGACCTGACTGGGATTTGTTTGTGCCGGAGTTTCAACTCTAGAAGAAGAGAACCAATTATTCTTCGGCCAGTTATGCCACAAGTGCTACTTGACCTTTGAATGATCTGAGTTTAGGTAAACTTGCACATTAGGTTTATTGGTGAAACAGATAGATCCTTTGCCACCTGTTCCAGTCATTGACATCGTGATCCGGTAATGAGCTTAGAGGGTCTAGATTGTAAGCAACGTAACACGGAAGCTTGTGGTTGCTTCTCAGGCAAACAGGTCCACCTGGAGACCGCACCAAAGACAGATCCACTAATGATGCCTTGTCCAAGGACCATTCCGGAACCCAGCCGAGCTGTCCTGGATAGTGAATCTGCGTATTATATTTAACACCTGCCAGATGGTAGCTGACAGGTGCCAAAGATGTTTCCTCAGAGAGAAAATTGCGATCATTACCTCCGATTGATATGGCTCGACTTGAGCCCTCTGTTTATGCAATGTACAACTACCGCACTGTCCAGTACCAGTCTGATGGGATCGCGTTCGGTTGAACGTAGTTTCTTTAGTGCGTTAGAAATACTGCCATTGCCTCTAGAATGTTAATATGGAATTGGCTGAATACAGTCGCATCATGTTCCTTGAACTGCGGTGTTGGGAGCATCCTCCCCATCCGCTTAGAAGCATCCGTATGGATCACTAATGATGGAGGGGGAAATTGAGGGGCAATTGACCTTGACAAACTTCTGACTGTTGACCATGGTCAAGCCTCTTCCTCAACACCGCGAATTAGAGACATCTTGTCCCTGTTTCTGCTGTTGGCTTGTTCCCATACTCCCGTTTATATCTTTCATGTTTGGCTTTAGCAGCAAATCTGCACTGATGCGAATCAAGAGAACCTAGAGGATTTCAGAGGTAATACGAGAGGCTATTTTGTTTTTGAGGAACTGCCTGGTAGCTTTGGCTATTTCCTCCTTTGGCTAGCGGAGGACAGTTTGTGTGTGTTTAGGTCCCATTGGATTCTAACCACTGAAATTGAGCCTCCGAACTAGATGGGATTTTTCCATTTATTTGGAATCCCATGATTCCAGAAGTTGACTACTATGAATGTTGCTTTTCTACATTCCTGCGTTGATGCCCAAATTATCCAATTGTCCAGGTATGCTAACATAATCCCTTTGGGCCTGTAGCTGCTGGACTACTGTCTCTGCCAGTTTGGTAAAAATTCTGGCGCTAAGTGTTGAGCCTGGAATGGCATGACTGAACGCAGTATGCTTGTTTCCCTAGTCTGAACCTCAGGTAAGGAGAGAGAAGCCGTAATCGACGTGATAATATGTGTCTGAAAGATCTATAGAGGTGGTGACGGCCCCACGGGAAGTAGGTCCGTACCTTAGATTGTAAGTATGCGTAAACTTGTCGATTGAATGTATAAGTTGAGACGACAAGTCTAGAATTACTCTTGCTGGAATGAGTCTTCTTTGGGACACTGAACAGACGGGGCCTTGAAATTTCAAGGTTCCCACTTTCTTTATTGCCTTTTGCGACGGCCCCACGGGAAGTAGGGTCCGTACTGCTAGATTGTAAGATGCGAAACTTGTCGCATTGAATGTATAAGTTGAGACGACAGTCTAGAATTACTCTTGCTGAATGAGTCTTTTTGGGACACTGAACAGACGGCTCAAATTTCAGGTGTCTCACTTTCTTTATTGCCTTGGTGACGGCCCCATCGGGAAGTAGGGTCCGGTGACCATGTAGATTGTAAGCATGCGAACTTGACGCATTGAATGTATGTTGAGACGACAAGTCTAGAATTACTCTTTGCTGGAATGAGTCTTTCTTTTTTGGGACACGAACAGACGGCCTTGAAATTTCAAGTGTCTCACTTTTCTTTATTGCCTTCTTTTTGAAGAAAGGTCTTTTACAAAGTCCAGCAAGTTCTGACGGGAGGTTAATGGAACCTGACTGGCGAGGAGGCCCCTGCTCCAGCTCCATCCCAGGCCTGAGGTCTATGCTGGCTCCACGGACTGAAGGTCCAATGGTCCCTGCAGAGATATAACCTCCCGCCTACCTGAGGAGACTCACTGATTGAAGGGGCCTTACTTCCTCTGCCTCCTCGGCCTCTCTTCCATCGGAGAGGTCTGGATGCAGGCCTCACTTCTGTAGGCGTGCTCTGGCTCTACTCCCTCGCATGCCTGTTGTGGCCTCGAACGCCTCTTGGCTTTCTTCAAACTAAGCATTGAAGGCTGGGGACGTGCCACGGCGCAAGGAGCAGGCTTGTTGAGCCGAATGCATCAGCAATAAACTGCTGCTGAGGCTGAGCTGAAGTAGAAGGTCCTGATCTGAGTAGACTCTGGGTACAGCTTGGAAGCATGCTTGAGCCTGGGGTTTTCTTATATCTCCTGAACTCTCTTCTTCTTAAGTTGATAGTCCGAAGGTCTCGTATTGGATCTCCTTTAAAAGGGAGACTTCAGCGGAGCAAAGACTTTGATTTGCTCTGGTTGCCTCCGCCAGAACATTATTGACCTCATCCTCAGGAAGATGTTAGGTCCCCAGACAGAACTCTTTCATGAGTCTGTTGGGCCCATGTCTGATAGTGGCGGCTCATGTACATGCTTCTCTCCGGCAGTTTTGTCTCGCCACCACAAAGTCATAAAGGTCCGATTGGAATGACGCTTAATAATGATTTCGCCAGGACCTGTTACTCTGTGATGGTGATGGAATGCAGGGAGCGATCAACCTGCACCTAGCCCCAAACTCCGCTTCAGAAGGGCCTCCCAGAATCTGGGAAGCTGTTCACTAAATCCAGGTGGAGGCACACTGAGTCGAAGCCACTCACTGCGGAACATAGCCGGAGCCCCGACCAACATTCCGAACTCGGAAAGAAGGAGGTGGATCTGTCTCCGGAGTTGAGGCAGCGGTTTGCCATCTATTCCCGCCTGAATAGTCAGTTCTGCGACTTTAGTCGTGTTGGGGTAGGGATGGAGGCTACCCATCGAACATCAAAAACTCCGCTTAAAGGGAGAAGCGGTATTTT
Source organism: Macrobrachium rosenbergii (assembly GCF_040412425.1). Classification (NCBI taxonomy): domain Eukaryota; kingdom Metazoa; phylum Arthropoda; class Malacostraca; order Decapoda; family Palaemonidae; genus Macrobrachium; species Macrobrachium rosenbergii. The sequence goes on from NC_089745.1 coordinate 71,142,771, forward strand.
CGCACTCCAGTCAGTGAGCGCCAGATCAGGGCGGACTGGGCTTGGTCCCTGGGAAAGATAACCGCTTCCTTCGGGACCTTGTCAGATTCAATCCAGGCTTCCTCTGTTAGCCTGGCATAGCCTGGGTAGGAGGCATTAGGTCGTGCGTGAGTTAAGAACCCAGTTCTTCTAGACACCGAAAAACCAAAACCCTCGATGGTCAGGTATCATTATGCAGGGGGCGGCAGAGCTAGCCGCCACGGGTTCCCCTTATCAAAGGGGGCCAGTCTGGAGGCATCCAGAACAACATGGGAGGTGCTGTACTGCTCCGGGATTGGATAACCGGGAGCAAGCCTTGGCCCATCCTTGTGCCAATGACAGCACTGACTGACCAGAGGTCTCTGCTTGAAGCAAGCTGAGAAGAAAGGTCCCGTGATCTCAGCTTCAACCCTGGAGTCTAATCCCTGCATCAGAAGTTCGGCTAAGGCCTCAGGGTCAAAGTTAGGGCTGTGGAGGTTCAGCCTAGACACCCTGGATCTCGAATTCCTTGACGGGGAGAAGCCTATTTCTGAGGACGCCACTGATTTAAGAGCCAGTGACGAATTTTGAGGGAGCTGCCGGATTAGACTTTGGGGTCTAGAGGACTTTGGTAAGTCCTTCTTTTTAAGGATTTCACCTCGAGGATAACAGACCTAGATCTGTCCCAAGGATAATGGTTTGGTAAACCCTGAAAAGAAGAAGAAGAAGGAGAACTAAAAGGAACTACCAAGACCCTCCTCTGCCTCACTTTATCACCTTACCTTCTACCTGATGGTCCAAATCCACGCCATCGGCTCGAGGTGGTGCTGGAGGCCGCTACCTCTTCCCGCCACCTCCGCACACAGGTTGTCTTCTGGGAGGGCCGGGCGCCTCTGCCGGATCCCCTTCCTGATGATTGGGGTGGCCAATTCTGCCGTGCATTGCAGCGAGATCCGTTCGGGCAGGAGATTAAAATCTCCTCCGACAGGACATAAGGATTGCCAGGACGAACGCTCCTCCCAACCACACCCAGATCTTCAGGGTTGACAGCGAAGAGTCACGATGACGGGTCAGACTGTAAGAAAGAGCAGGACTTACTGAGAGTATTCTCCAATTTCCAGATATGTCTATATGTTACAAAGTCAAAAAAAGACTAAAGGTTAGCAGTCTCTTTAAAATCCATCACTCATCCACCACTAACTCATAAAGCAGAGCGTAGCAGACTTCACAGCCGTCCGGTGCTAAAACGCATCAGGCTCCGACCGTGACCAGCAGCGGGATGCATTCGCACACCTCGTCCACAGGGCTGTTGGAGAACGCTGCACCGGCTCCGACACGATCATATGTGCAAGTGGAATATGTTACGAGTAACGCCAGCAAGGCCCGGCCGGAGTTAGGTCCGAAGTGTACAGCTACCTTAACACAGATTTATGGGTGATGAAACATGCGTGTCATCAGGCAAAACCCGCCGGAATTGAATCCGGTAGTAAAAGACTAATAAACATAGGTTATGCTACAGAATGGCTAACTATTAATTATGTTAAAAATAAGTACTCTATGATACTCCGCCGCTATGGTATTCTACCGTGATTTGGTTACTGAAATCTCGCGTTATGTCACATATTATGGAAACGGGCGTAATGTGGCGAAAGATGCTCAAGATATGGCCCATCTCTCAATCGCTCAGGGCGGAACCACAGTGGAAAACGCCAAATAAACCAAAACCATACCCGCCGGAGTGTAACATGGACGAGCAACAACGAGAGATCCAGACTAACTCTGGGGAGACTAAACATACGTGAACTCATGATTGCATCCCTGACAGTGTTCGACGCCCAGCTATAACTGTGGAAAGCGTAGCAAACTAAACACCGCCCCGATGAGGGAAAGGTAGCAGAGTGGCGGAAGTTCGCAACGGCACCAGTCGGGTGGTAGCACCTCTGGAAGCCAAATGAAACTCTCACGGGTGCTTTAACGCAGTTTATCGTTTCCTCACAGGCAGACGCCAGGTCACTCGCCAAAACTAACTGGATCAGGTAAAGAAGGACTAGGCTATATACACGAAATAACCTGTGCAACCTTCGATTCCAGCCTACCTTCCAGCAACCAAAACTTTTGGCTTGGTCAGAAGGCCAGAATGAGCTACAAGTGGGGAGGAACCTCTGATAAACTCCAGCTACACCTCCAAACCGCCAGCCTGGTCAGGTGGGTAGACTATGAATAGAGGAGACTTTCACTATTCTAACCTCACCTCCAAAACCCAATGGCCTGGTCAGGGTGGGCTAAGGGTGAAGAGCAACTCTCTCACTAGCCTAACTCACCTCCAAACCCAACGGCCCGTCAGGTGGGCTATGGGAAGAGCAACTCCTTCACTAGTTCAACTCACTTCCAGTTTAACGCCTGGCCAGTGGGCCAAGAGAGAACGAGGAACTCCACACAAAACTCTAACATCTCCTTCCAAAACCTCAAACGTTCAATAGGTGAGCTAGGTAATCTGAGCAGCGTGTAAAGGCGCTTGATCCTGTCTGCTAGCCTAACCTTCAAACCGACTACGGTTCGGCCGAGTAGGCTAGGCAGAATATACCTAATCAAATAAAATTACTCTGACGCTAAGAATACTAATATGTGCTAACCATCTGGATGAGTAGTTTAAAAATATATACATTTATAAATACATAAATGACTCACAGAGAGGTCCAAACAACATCCGTTATATGGAAGGGGGATACCCAAAATGGCCACCTCTGACGAATCATAATAAAACTAATCCAAGAATAGATATGTCATCCATCCTCTTGTACACATCAGTTATGATCATGAAACAATAATACCACCATCGAGAAGGCAATTACAATTCGCTGGTGGAGGAAGGAAACTAAGGTGGGCAAGGGAGAAAACTAAGATCGGTGGGAAAGGGGGAGGGTACCTCCATCCCCAGCCTAGATCAGTCATGATACGGGCTCAACCTCCTACCAGCTAAATGGTACCATTTTCAAATAAGGCTCCAAACGGAATGGAGCCTGGATAAAACCAGCAGAAACATTCTACAATAAAATGTTAGATTGAGTATCGAGCATGGCAGAGGCAGACACAGCTCACGCTCTGGCGCGTGGAACTATTTACTCTGGTAAATAATATGCAAAATAGTCAAAATCATGCTCTGTAATAAAAAAACCAAAAGGAAATGGTATCAACTTAGATGGTGGAACTCCTGATGGGATGACATGATGAAATGCAGAAAAAAACCAAAAACAAAACTATGAAAACACGGTGTATCTAGGCGTGCAACAGAAATGAAGATGGCGCCGGGTGGTGGTTACAGGCACGGGGATGAGGTTTGGAACGGGCTCCTCCCTTTTCGGGTTTTGAGATTGGAGAAATCTATAGACAAAGATCTGTAGTGGTAACCATCACCCCTTGTGTATACCTTCGACACCCATCAGGTGTTCGATCCAGGGTCGTGAACCTCTGGGCATTATGGTTAGCTTTTTCTCTGGTATATAGTAATATTTATACCTAAACTGTGCTAATGGACTATTTCACACAAGACAGGTCGTTCTAGAAAATTAACCTATAAATGTTTGGCCAGGCCTACTGACCCTTTACCTTATCTGTGAAAAGCAGGGTATCCTATAATATGTAGTAGGATTTTTATTAATAAGTATTTGTGGTATTAGATTTTCACAATCAATAATGTGTTTTTCATTCCTTGAGGGAAAAATGTTTATACTCTTCATAATGAGGAAAAACAGTAAAACAAAAATAATGTACAGCATTCCCATACATGATCAACATCAGTAATAGTTGGTAGATAATACTGATAGTAAGAGTCGAAATGAAGCATAACATTAAAATGTTTCATATACAGTAAACCCCCCACATTCGAAGGGGATGTGTACCACACCCCCCCACGAATAGGTAGAACCTGTGAATACTTAGAACCCTTCCAAAAACACTTAGAACTTCCTATTTTGATTGTCCTATTTTGATATTTCAAACACAATAAAAAAACTAAAAATGCTTATACAGGTATTATCCTACTCACGGTTGGGGAAAACATATCTCGAATATAGCCTAGCCTACACTAGGGTATTCGGTACCATGTATACATACTGTATATGGTAGCCTAGCCTACACTATAAGTATACTCTGTACATACACAGTATAGTAATTATTAATATCAGCTAATTCTGGAGGTTCATGCAGAGTGACTTATGATAATTCAGTACAAAGAGAAATTGAATAATAAACAAGAATTAGTTTAGCCTACACTATGGTATATTGTGTACATATACGGTAGCCTAGCCTACATTACACTGTACTCTATTCACATATCGTATTAAACAAACATCAACATAACGAATATGCATCTTTTCCATGGCTCTTTTAAGGTATTATGCCTTAATTCAGTGTATCCAATAATATTGTATATATTCTTATATTGCTTTTGTATTATAAATTGCAATCATGGCGATCAATGTTTTGGTTTGGAAATCATTTACGCGGTGTTTGCTTCGCTGTTTTTAACTCAGTTCAGAGCACTTTTCCTGCTTCTAATTAGCGTAAATGAATCTCTAGATACTTTATTTATATGGGTCAAGGTTATTTTTCGTTATACTGTACGAAGTGTTTTTAAGTCGAAATATAACTTAAATGTGTCTCGTTGTGAAATTAACTTAGCTTTTTTTTCGTTAATAAATGACGTTGGCCGTTTGGGGGCGTTTGTTTTGTGTAAAACAAATCAAGATTGTGTTTGCTATTTTCACTTGATTTCATCATACAGTAATATGAGCTTTACATATTTATCGTTTATTGGCGTAAAAATAGCAGTATTATATTCTTTCATGCCCAGTAGTTTTATTAAAATACTTTCTCTCAAATTTTAATTACAGTCAGCTTTCATCCATGTTGCCGATGCACGTTAATTTATAGTCAATAGCGGCTTGAACATTGTTTTCTCAGCTTCAGCTACAACTTGCAGCATAAATTTAGTAGTATATTTCCTTACCGATCTTTTATCCATACCAAATAAGGGTATAATGTAAAAATATATCGGCCCTATTCCACTTAACATCATTTGTACAATAACCTACAGTAATTGTGTTTTACCGTACAATGGTTGAAATACAAGCAAAAGGGCTGTTATCTGATCGGTAATAAACAAAACAACAGTTTCTCGGTCGGTTGTTTATGGCTGTATGCATTTACGCAAGAGTATAATGTTACTAACAATGCTTTTATCATTCTCTGTTACTTTTTTAACTAGAAGGTGGGATAAAGAGTTGGAGAAAAGAAGTTGGTCTATTGTAATTTGGTCTCTCGCACTGCCTGATTATGCGCTGCTGCCTGCGCTACAAGAGGAAATTTAAAAATATTTTATAAATATTGTCGTATCGGTATTAATTGGCTTACCCATTGCAAATCGAATTACAGTATTGTAAGGTGAACTATCGTAATTCATGCACTACCTGAGCATTTTAATAGTTACATCACAAAAAGTGCATTTAGTCTTGAAAATGAGATGAAAATACAGTAATTAGTGAATATTTCTCAGTGAAAAATACCGTGAATGGGCGGATTTTCAGCAAATAATACGTATATATGCTCCATAGAGAAATCAGCGAATAGGTGAGTCTGCGAATCGTGAGACTGCGAATAGGGGGGTTTACTGTATTTTAAAAAAACTAACTAATAAAGCTTCAATAAAAGCTTTTGATTATAATGAAAGAACAACATCAAAAGATGAGTCAATAGATTAAAGCTTCAATAAAAGCTTTTGAATATAATGAAAGAACAACATCAAAAGATGAGTCAATAGATTAAAGCTTCAATGAAAGCTTTTGAATATAATGAAAGAACAACATCAAAAGATGAGTCAATAGATTCTTTCAAATATAATTAAAGAAAAACAACTGTAAATTGTTTTTCCCATGTATTCGATAAAAGTGGCTTCTCTAGCAAGTTTCAGTTTATGAATGCTGTTGACATCCTGATATTTAGTGTAACCCCCAAAAATACTGATCACTCTTCACACATCATTACTACTGTATAGCAAAAGCCACGGCTTTTTGCAGCTAAGGCCCGCCCACTGCTTATGTGACGACCATTCCTTGAAGCTGAATGGTTGGCAATGGTTTCGGAAAGTTGGTTAATCTGTGGTTCTTTTCATCTTCATTAATTTAGCAATGGTTGTTTTACAGAGCGAAAATAAGTTCTGCTGATTATCAAAAGGAAACGTTATATTACCCCCAAAAATAAAATCATAATACAGTACACATCTCCCTAAATATTGTAAAAAAAAAATAGGAAAATATGAATAAAGTAAGGAGTATTTCATGATGCGATGGTGTGGTTTTTCATAAATGAGGTTCACCGCATCGTGGAAGTGACACATGGAATGTCTGAGTTCGAATAGGTGCACTTGAATTACAGGATACAGTAATGATAATTAACATTTGATACTGTCAGGTGTGGTCAGGAGTATAAAATAATTAACTCAATGTGGTTAACAACAAATAAGGAAGTGAGAAGACCACAGAAAATTGTGGTGGAAGGACAAGCCTAAGAAAAGTTAGCCATTTCTTTTACCCTGGAGACACTGAAATGTGAAGCAGGTATTAAGGTGGCTGTAAGGAAAAAACAAGTAAAAAATGCTCCGAAGTTTCTTTGGTGCAATCAAGTTTTTTGTAGTGTATAATGCCAAGGCCACTGAAAATCTTTCGGTGATCGCGATAATGCCGTATGAGCCGTGGCCCATTAAACTCAGGCATGGCCGGTGGTGGCCAGTCCTGTAGCATTGCCAGATGCATGATAATGGCTAACTTTAACCTTAAATAAAATAAAATTACTGAGGCTAGAGGGCTGCAATTTGGTAAATTTAATGATAGGAAGGTGGATGATCAGCATACCAATTTGCAGTCCTCTAGCCTCAGTAGTTTTTAAGTTCTGAGGGCGGACGCAAAGTGTAGACGGACAGACAAAGCCATCTCAATAGTTTTCTTTTACAGAAAACAAAAGCATCAGCTTGTGTAGAGCAGAGCGCGATTGCTAGAGTGGGTAAAGTTTATGTTTGTGTTTATGGGCACTTATAAAGAAAATGGAGATACTGAAGAGGTATGACTAAGGTTCATGACTGGTGTTTAGTAGGTAAATCATATTGCAAAGTTGCTACAAGATGTGTTGCTCAGCAGCTGGAAAATAGTGTCTCAAAAATTGTGATTGTTTGCATGTTGTAAGAAAGGATGAGGAATAGATAGCTAATAACAGGCTAGTAGCAGGACAAAAACCAGTAAGAAGTCCAAGAAAATGATGGAATGAGGGCATTCTGTAGGTGAGGACCTAGAGTTCTGGTAGAAAGTGCACAAAATGAGGGGGCTAGAACTTACTTCATATCTAAAGACGGAAAATCTGACAAAAATTAATTAAGCAGATTTTCTTATATATAAAACATAAACTATTTTGTAAATGCAAAAGCGGGTTTGAAATGACCAAGACAGTAGGTTGAGCATTTGGGTATCTGTACTGAGTAAAGGTGCCTGTGAGTTTTGAAATAGAATTAAAAATAAAAATTTCTTATCCCCCTCCACGGCATATTTTTGCATAAGTCACCCATTTAAGTAACAAGCTCATTGAGTTTGAGAAAGGAACATATATAATAATTATTATTATAATGCTACACACTAAATACTTTCCTACCATGTGCCTACAGCTGTACTGTAAACACTCATGACTGGTTCCTGGATGTGTTCAAATTGTTTTTGGAAATTTAATATATTTTTATGTGCATTCCTTAGATACTATGTGCATTCCTTAGATACTAAGTATGTATTTGTCATGTGTGATATAAACACAGAAACATGAATAATGTTCTGTTTCCAATTGCTGTAGCACCAAAGCAGAGGATTACTACTTCTCTTCCATTATAGTGTTGTGATTAATTTACAATGTGCTCAAAATATTTGAATTTGGTAGGGGAGGATTTGGTGTAGTACTTGTTGCATAAAATGTATTACTTTTTTATACAATGTACTTTTTACAATCTTAAAGTTTCAGGTTATGGTTGTTTATATTATACATTTAATTATTTTCATTTCTTTCCAGGTATTTGGAGCCCTTGTATCTTGCTCTTTGCACGTTAGTGAATTGTTCTATGGAACAGGAGAAAGTTTTCTCTTTTCTTTCCATCCTGAATTCCAGGTGTTTCCTTGGACAGGTGAAAACACCTTTTTTGTGAAAGGCAACAACGAGTCCTTGTATATTGGCGGTGGAGAGTAAGTTTTTTTTTATTGTTAATACTTTTCTTTTAATAGTGGCTTGGTCTAGTAGTGTATAATTAATGCATATTTGGCTCAAGTAATGCAGTAAACATAATACAGCAACTTTCATTCACTAAACAGTTAATGGCTTATGTGCTTTCATTTCAAAGTAATTGTGTTACATGTAACTGTTTACTCATCTCTTTTAAAACTGTCCATCCCATCAACCAGCTTCCAGTAGAGAACATTTGAATCCAGATACTCTTTCTGGAAACTAGTTTTCTGTGAAATATGTATCATAGGTATAAAAAATAAAAGTAGCCAAGTTGTCAGCAGGACATCCCATGAGATGCCTTGGCAAGACAACTAACCAGTCCTCTACATACCATCAACAGAACTTTCCAAAAATCACCTACAAATACCCTGTCTGTAAATTGTTTAAGGTACTTGGATGCATGTCACTAAGGAATACAGTATCTTAAAAGCCTTAACCTAAATAATTAAACATCCTCAGGTGGGACACACAATCCCAGACATTCCCTGAAATAGGGATTATTGCTTTGCAGCATGAGTTCTTTAATTGCTTTCCGTCCAGTGGTAGTTCAGATATGCTTCATCTTTGCCTCAAAGATTTCAGTGGTGAAAGGTACCATTTGTTGGAATGAAGACTCATAGTATGTTTAAACATGGTTTGCTATGAAATTGGACTAACTGTCTGTGGATTGATTGTGGTAGGCTGTGTACATAGGTGTAATTTTTAATAGGACTTTAGTGGCAGGACACAGGCTTGGCTTACCTATACACTTCTCTAGTTATGATAATGCTACTCTTTCACAGTAAGATCAAGTTGGACATTAGGGCAGTTCTTCTGATGGTTTCAAAATGGATGTTTGTTCTGATGGGAATATGAACCTACGCTTTTATAAATGGAGTACTCAGCACAAGGTGCTCTGCGGCTATCACCGACTTAACTATAAAAACTAAAGCCTATCAGGTAGACTAGAGCTGGGTTTAGGTTAGCTCTTCCATTTTATCAGCCGTCTTAGCATGCGGTTCGTCACTGAGTTGTCATGTTAGTTGAGATTTACTATTGTGCTTGTCATGCGTTGATGCCCTTGGTTTTATACGTTGCAGGGACATTGCCCTTCCAGTGCCTAGTCTGCCTCCAGTAGCCCAGTGTGTTATCCCAGTGCAGTGTATAGCTCCTTGTGCTGAAAGGAGGCATATTGGTGTTTTGTCCTTTGTGTGACCCAGCCAGTTGGGCAACCTCCTTTGTATGACCTAGTGCTCATGTAACATCCATGTGTGTGTGTATCACTGACCCCTTCTGTGTGTTTTTAATGGCTACTATGGGAGACCTGATTTCCATCACTGTGTGAGCTAGGGCAAGCTCTGTAGTAAATTTATGTCTCCAATTGCAGTAGACCTGCATTCTGTGTCAGGGATGATTGTGTACAAGAGAGGCCATGAGTGATAAATGTGGGATGGCAATCACCCCAGTGGTTTCTCTAAGAAGAGATGCAGTAAGAAGGGCAGTTCCTGTAGGGAACCAACTCTTAGCCCATCTTCAAGCCCTCCAGTATTCCTGCCCTTGCCAAGACCACCTTCCCCAGTGATACCTCCCTCAGGTTCATCAGCCCCTCCTTCAGCAACAGCATCAAAGGGAGGCCCTAATACGGAGGATATCCTGAAGAAGGTGATGGATTTCTGGGTAAAGGTGGCCAGCCCCTTCAGCAGATGGCAGTAGGTGACCTTCAGAGGGCTCCCATCATTGTCTTCCACCACATGGAATCCAAGGAGGACAAAGGACCCTCGCAGTCATTGCATCCACCATTATCTTCCTAAAAACCCAACAGACATGACAAAGCAGCATCCAAGACAAGGTCAAGGGTGGAGTCTGCAGGCCCTTCTTCCCCACCAGTGAAGTACCAGAAGTTGGAGAGGTCACAATTGCCAAGAGACAGAAGAGTGAGCAAACTTACCCCTCAGTTGCTTCTTCAATGGTTTCATCGGCATCATGCCTAAATTTATCTTGATGTCAGAGAGACCAATCAGCATCTAGAATGAGCAGCAGGAATGGTTTGCCCCACAGCAGCAGCAGGACAGCACAAGAGAGTAACCCGGAGAGGCGGAGTGGATCTAGAACTGGCAGTCATTGTCTTGTCACCCTGCTATCAGTGAAGGGGCAGCAACTTCACTAGACATTCCAGCAGCAGGAGACCCCCATTTTGGTCCTAGAGCAGATCGAACAGGATGCATAGGGTCTTCCTCTGTTTCATTCCTCGCTCCTCCAATTGCCACTCCCTGAAGCAGAGCAGCAACAGATGGGACCAGATTACTCAGAAGGAGATCCTGCCAGAAAAGAACCTCGCAGGCCAGAGCAAGGAGAGAGGCTACAACAGCGGGAGTTATGGCAGTGCAGCTCCTTGGGCCTCCTCGACGAGTAGTTTGGCTACCGCCTTTGGGAGGAAGGACAAAGCAGAGGCAACAAGGGACAGTCAGGAGAGACAGAGGACTGAAGATCCTTCACAGCTGGAGGTTCCAGAGGAGGAGAAAGGCTTTGTGAAGTTTGTCATGCAGATCAGGCAGCACCTAGGCCTGGCAGAACCACTGAAGGTGGAGCTAGAAGATACCACCTTACTCTTGTACCTGGAATTGGCAACAGAAAATCCTTAGAGGTGCAACAGTTGGTGTGACTTCCTTGTCTCCCATGATCCATGGCTTGATGAGGGAGGTGAGCACACTGGTAGTGGAATCAGAGAGGAGCTTAGTGGTGTCCAGGTCAGATAAGCTCCTACCCCCTCCAACACCTCTGTCATCCCGAGGTCGTTGGACCCCCAACATCTGCAGGTTGGCAAACAATACTTCTTTAGAGTGTGTCCAGCAACAGGGCACCTGCCCCAACAGTTTTGAGAAGGGGAACCTCAAGCTCATGCTAGCAAGGGCCCTCTGAGCTACTTCTTGGCTGGACAGATTCCAAGGAGTGTGGATAGAGGAGATGAAGAATGTTGTCCCACTGGTGAAGTGGTCTGTTGTCAGGAAGTACCTACAGTCTGTCCTTCAGGGAGGGCCCTCTCACACACTGTCAGGCAGGTAAGACATGCATGGGCTAATGTCATCCTTTTTTAAAAGGAGGGAGTCCTTCCTAGTGGTGGCACAGAAACAGCCCCCCTACTCTCACCCTACTATTTCCTGCCAGACTTAGTATGTCAAGCGACTGAGATCAAGAGGGAGGACTCTAGGGACATCCTCTTCTTGTAGGCATCATTCTCGAAACCAGCACCAGGTTCCTGGGATCAGCAGGCAGGCTCCTCCCCTTACAGAACAGACCCACCTCATCTAGTAGACGTCCCCCTCCACAACCATGATTCCAACATCAGGGCAAAGCAGGCCCACAGAACAAGGGACAAAACAACCTCAGTGAATTGCTTCATGCCTCCCACAGCCATTAAAGGAACAGGACCAGGAAGTGGGGTGGCTCCAGGTGAGACATCAATATCCCCTTCCCTCCAAGCTACCACAGGTTGGTGGGGGAGGTAGCGAGCAGACAAAGGGAGGACTTGGCAGCAATATATGGCATAGGAGTGGACAGTCCTAATACTCAGGTAGGGATGTAGACTGCCCATCAAAACCTCTGCCCCACACATTGATGTGCCCATGCTCCCCTGAAGCAAGCATTGGAGATAGTAGATGGTGAAAAATCTCCCAGGGTTCTACAGCTGTCTCTTCCGGGTGGAGAAGGCACCGGGGGCGGGGTTGGTGCCTGGTGATAGACCTGTTGACACTAAACCTCTACTTGCAGCAGATGCCCTTATCAAGAAGATGCCCCAGTTGATCTGGGCATCAATGAGGGAGCGTAACTGCATGGTGCTGATAAACCTGCAGGATGCATACCTGCACATTCTCATCCACAAGGCTTCCAGGAAGTGCCTCAGGTTCGTTTCCCAGGGAATAGTCTACCAGTTCAGGCTCTCTGCTTCAGACTGGCAATGGCCCCTCCAGTCTTCACCTGAGTCTTCCAACTGGTGTTGGCTAGGGCACATGCGAAGGATCAGACTTCAACAGTACCTGGAAGACTGGTTGATCCTGACATCCTCAGTTGACAAGGTGGAACCACACAGGAACGAGATCCTGGCACTGTGCAAAGACCTGGAGGTGATCATGAATCTCCCCAGTTCAGATCTCTCCCTAAAGTAGATGATCAAGTACCTGGGGATGCAGATAGGCACCATGACAAGGAAGGTATATCCACCAAATGAGAAGATTACCAACCATCTGAGGGTCTCTGAGCCATTCCTCACATTAATCCAACAACCAGAAAAGCAGTGGCAGGTCCTATTCAGACACTTGGTCTCCCTGGAGAAGTTGATTCCTCGGGGGAGAGCACACATCAGATTCCTCCAGTGGCAACTGAAGACACCCTGGAAGAAACTGGGCAAACCCCTGTTGTAGTTGATCAAGTCAACAGAGAGGGTCAGAGAGGACCTGAGATGGTGGTAAGACCTGACAAACCACCTGCAGGATTTTCCACTCAGCTGAACACCCCAGGAGATGCTGATAATCTCAAATGCATCTTAAAGAGGGTGGGACGCACATCTGAATGGTGTTTGCGTTTCAGGGGCGTGGGGCTCTGTGGAGAGGACGGAGCATATCAACCTGTTGGAGATACAAGCAATCTGGCGGTCATTCCAGCACTTTCAGGAGCAACAGGTGGAAAAGTCAGCAGTCGCTATGAGCGACAGCACAATGGTAACCTACATGAACAAGCAAGAGGGTACTATCACCTTGGAGCTGAACAATCTGACAGTAGAAATGCACAACTGGTCGGAGTCCCAGGGAATGGACCTGACTGCCATGTACATCCCAGTCAACCAACCAAGCAAATTGGATCAGGTAGTAGGCACTAAGTGGTCCCTAAATCAGGCAGTAGCCAACAGGTTGATGGGATTGTGGCAGGGACCAATGATTGATCTTTCTGCCACAGCAAGGAATGCCAAGCCCCCTTGTACTGTTTTCCAGTTCCCAACCAAAGGGCAGCAATGCAGGATGCCTTCCAACAACCATGGAACTACATGGACAAGTATGCCTTCCCTCCCTTCATTTAATTGAGGAAGGTGATAAATAGGTTCTTTGTGTCTCAGGGGCCAAAAAAAAAGTTTAAGTATATCTTAGTTTAACCAGACCACTGAGTTGATTAACAGCTCTTCTAGGGCTGGCCCAAAGGATTAGATTTATTTAACGTGGCTAGAGAACCAATTGGTTACCTAGCAACGGGACCGAGAGCTTATTGTGGAATCCGAACCACATTATAGCGAGAAATGAATTTCTATCACCAGAAACAAATTCCTCTTGTTCTTCACTGGCCGGTCGGAGATTTGAACTCGCGACCAACAGAGTGGTAGCTGAGAACGGAACCCGCTCACCCAGCGAGGAATTCTCAGGGGCCGAGAATGACATTGATGGCACCCCAGTGGCCTCAAGCAGACATCCTCCACTTCCTAGTAAATGTGCAAAGAGAGGTTCCTGAGGGCCCTGACCTTCTGCTTCAGGAGCACAATGTGAGGTACCATCAACCAGTAGGCTACCTCCAGCTTCATGATTGGAGACTATCAAGGAGCTCAGTGGAAAAGGAAGGATTTTCAATGGTCTGCGGAGGTCATTGCTGAAACCCTCAGGCCCTCATCTGCCAGGGTTTACCAAGGAAAATGGACTTTCTTCTGTTATTGGTGCTATGAGAGGGACTACAATCCACTCAAGACTACTGTGAGGGAAGTAGCAGACTTCCTGGCATACCTGTGTGGGGAGAACGCCCTCTCCTAAGAATGGGATATCTAGGGAAGTGTACTTTACTTGTCACAAGAATTGCTTTACTCGTCTTGCTCAATGATGCATTCAGTAATTTGCCAAACCACAGGTTGGATGGATGAAGAGAACTACAGTACTTTGACTAAATTTAATGCACAAAATGTAAATCAGTGCCTTTCCCAGAGCCTATTATTAAACTTTACAGTACTAAGAAGTGATTGGTTGACATGTCATCTGGTGTCATAATTACAAGGGTCATTAATGCCAAAACAGTTTTTATTTCTTAGCATGAAAAATATATAAACATGGATAAAATAAATTAGCAATTCCCATATATGGTACATGTTGGCTTATAATAATTTTTTAATTCCCCTGTTGGTGTTCATCGTAGCTGCTTGAGTATTACAACAGCTGTTTTTGTATTACTGTACACCAAGACTCCACATTCCTCTTCCTTGAGTTTTTCTCATTTCCTGCATATTTGTGCCGTGTGATTTTGAAATTACACGCACACTTATGTCTAAGAGATAGAAAAAGGGCTCTGGCAGCTTGACATGTATGACACCTGGAGCCTCGGATACCCTTATGGGCCGGGCTAAAATGTACATTAAGAACACCCTGAGACTGGGCAAACTTTGAGGTCAGCCACTTTATAAAAAAAAAAATGAATGGAAAGAGGATGATATGGAAATGCATATGGTATAAGGAAAAAATTCAGAAAAATTTTCTGTACCTTCCACAGGAAGTTGATAGTGAACATTTCCAACCGTGTGCAGGGCCTCTTTTCCATTACTCTTGTACAATTCTCTTGTATATCATAATTTCTAATAATTTTTTTGATAAATTACAATTAAAGCTCACTTATTACCATAAGAGATATGAACTAAAATCAGCAACAGTCCCTGAATATATTTATGGTAAAATATTTACGAGATGTACAGTATGTACTGGGATGGGTAGATGTACCTTTTTGTGAGTTATGCATGTCCTTTCTAATGTTTTTTTTGTACTTTGCATAATTACAATTACAGCTGACATTCTATCATAAATAACAGGAACTAAAACCAGCATCAATCCTTATGTGTATTTGTGAGAAAATATATGCAAGGTGTCCTGGGGTGGGGAGATGTAGTACATTGCCCCATGAAGTCTCAAGTCACCCTAAGCTGAGGTGTTTGTTGTTATAAGAGTTTGGAAGTTTTTCTGCACAATTTGCTCAACTGCATGGTGGAAAATATAAATTCTCACCTGAACCATTCTGGATCGAACCCCCAAAGCTATTCTCAAGGTTCACTTGACCAGGACCAGACACAAATGGTTAATGTGTTATGCAGACCTGGGAACATCAGAACAGAATTTGTATACTGAGCCTTACTGCAGCTGGTTTCCTTTTCTTGTTGCCTTCTGTTTTCTAGGAACAAAGCTTTTTGTGAAGTGTTGGCAAATAGTTCCCGTGCCGTCATAACAGTTATTGTGGAGTATTTGGTATATTGACAGTTCTCAGCATCACTAAATTAGATTTAGTACTTAAAGATGATTAGGCCACTTTTGGTTAACTAGTTGACAGTTTTGAAGTTAGTTCGTTTCCTGTTCATGTTAGTTAACTTTAGTAGGCATTTTATTTTTATATACAAGTTTAATTTTTGTTGTTGTGTAAGAAGGGTGGTAGCTTTTCCTATCATTAAGTATTTGTTCACATTTTGTACTGTGCTTTCCTGTTGGATGCTTCATTAAACTTGCCCAGGTTTGCCAGAGATAGCCTTACATCTAATGCATATCAGTGTTTGTGGCTGCATCTGCAAGCTGTGCTGGGACTAGTCACTTGGTCAAGGTGTCTTTAGTCATGATATTGGCATAGAATCACAGCCAGTCACTGAAAAGGATTTTGTATTGGTGCAAAGTAGGTACTCAGCAGATGTTCCACCCATGACTTGGAAAGTTGTTTAGGACCATTACCAAGCCAGCAACCACTTCAGGTGTTGTGCTTCTAACCTGAAGGATCACAAACAATAATAGCTCAATATGGTAAGCAGTTGTGACCACAGGACTTGAAAATAAAGGTTCATATGAGTCTTGACAAAAGCCATTGTCCATGGTTTTCGTTAAACAGCTGGATGAGGGTGAACCTGAAGCAGCCATGGCCCTGTGGGACAAGGCTTATTTTAGAAGCAATGGCTTGGGTCTGCAACATTTTCAATATAGAGAGGGGTAGGTGGCAAAGGAGTTGGTTTCAGCCATGAAGCACAGTCAGCCAGCTTCTGGTTCTTTCATATCCACTTAGGCTCTGTCATATCCAAGACCCCGTTATGCAGGCACACCTTCCTTTAACTGCAACTGAGGTCCTTTCCAAGCAGGCTTCAGATTTTTTGTGTTCTTCCTTTGCAAACTTCATGAAAGTAGAGATAGACACAACAGAGCATATTTTTACATCATGATGATGATGTATAAAACTGACTGGAAATATACCAGTTGCACACAAGATGAATTTCTTCATTTGAATTTTGTGATAAAACTATTAAAATACTCGCGTATAAGTATTTTTAGAGGGTTTTTTGTGTTTGAACTATCAAAACAGGCAGTTCTGAGTGTTTTTACAGGGGTTTTAAGTATTCGTGGATTTTAGCTATTTGTGGGGGTAGTGTGGTACTCATCCCCGCAAACATGGGGGTTTACTGTATAGCTGAACTATACACACTAAATATTGAAAAGTTATAAGATATATATATTTTAATACTCTTTCCCCCCTTCTTTTCCCAGCCCGAGAAGAACCCTAAAAGAGTTCAGAGGTCTGGTTAAACAAATTTATAACTAACTAACTAACAATCAAAATTTAGTATGGAAGAAATAGATTGTGCCCATTCAAATTCTAAAATACTTGCTCCTGTTAGAGATAACATTTATTTCCAAATTATCAAACCTCTAATATTATTAGCCAGGTCTTGCAAATTTCGAAATTATCAAACATCTAATGTTATTAGCTAGGTCTTGCAATTTTGTAATCATTTGTGGCTCAGAATTTTGTTCCCCGAAGAATGGTGTAATGCGATAATTCTTTCCATATCCAAACGAGGAAAAGACCTATAGAGAAAATGGTGAATGTGCAACTCTCTTGGCATATATTTTAAAATAACACTAATGCCTACCCAGTTTAGATAACAGAACAAAGGAGCTATTATAGATTCACTTTCCCATCTGGATGATCACAACCATAGAGGATTTTATTATTGACAAATTATAGCTATACACAAGGTCACTCCCCAGTTTTCTTAAACTTCCCAATAGACCATACCTCAGGGTACAAACATTATGTTTATTCAGAGACCTCCTAATTTGTAAATTGAGCTCCATGGGGAAATGTTCTTAGTAGTACCCTCTATAATGGTAGTAAATGATGTCTAGTCAACTTCAGGTTGAAATAAAAACATTTACTTGGACAATTTTGCTGTACAGGCATCAAACATGAGATGTGCTGAACATATCACATTGGCTTCATCAGTGGGTTTGTAATTCTCCACAGAAAATACCACTGCAGTTATGTTCTATAAAAAATGTGAAGTGAAAAAATAACAGGTTGACTCTATAAGTGCTATAGAAACCTTTCAGCATTATAATTCAAAAAATACCTTTCCACAATAAATTAAATTTTCACTTCACAAACTATATGGTGATTATAAAAGTGTAGAAATATGTTGGATTCTTGGCCACCTTGGCATTAAAGGAAATGAAGAGCTGTTAAAGCAGCTAATATTGCAATTACTTTCATGTAGATATTCCTACTAATGAGTGCATAACATCTCTAAATTACTGTCATACCTCAGTTAACAGATTAATCCACTCCAGAAGGCTGCCGTTTAACCAAATTGCCCTTATACCAAGCTAATTTTTCCCATAAGAATTAATGTGAATGGGATTACTGTAATCCATTCCAAACCTCTAAAAATACAAGTAAAAGCATTTAACTCTAATTTAGCAAGCTTAACTGCAGAAATTTTAAAGTAAATAGATGAACCATTCAAATTTGTTCTCACCTAATCTGTAATTTAGAGAGTTGATGGCCATGTGGAAGGTGGTGTGCTTCTGGGGTTTGGAGAGATGATGGACGAGTGGGAATTGGTATGCTTTTGGTGTTATTTCTCTTTTCTGTCTCTTTCTGCTGCTTTTTTCTTGGCTCTCACTTTGTTTCTTTCTCACACAAAACTTGTCCAGTGATGTTTGTATTTTGCCTGCACTGTAAAATGTTCTTAAAGTGAGAGAGAGCATTGTTATTCAGCAGATTTACATTATAAGTTTATTACAGCTTTGTCAGGTCGGTATTTTTTTTTTTTTTTAGGAAACTTTCAGTTCCCTCCATTTTGCAGATATTTCCTTTATTAAAGAACTAGGGACATCCTCATTTCTGTCCTCATCCTCTGACGACAATTCCGTAGCTGTTGTCTGTTGCTGTTTCCTCTGAAGTTTCTGTGGTGACCTCTGCTTTGTGCTCTTCCACCAACTCCTGCACATCATCATCACTGACCTCCAAGTCCATGAACTTGCCCAGAGACACAGTATCCTCAACAACAGGACCATCCTTGCTGGCATCTCTTGCTTTCTTGGGAGCCCTGATGATTTGCATAATTAGTGCGCTTAGCACTTCAATATGTAATATGGAAAAAAACTCAGTTTAGCAGAGATTTGCACTGAGCAAGACAAATTCATAGATAGAACTCTTCCCTTTGTTTTAGCTGGGAACCACACATACATGATGCTATCCCATACATGTTCTGGTGGGTCAAACAGGTTGTCTCTATCCATCCTTTAACTGAACAAACATCCATGAAAGGAAACGGATTTTTCCTTGGACAAAACATCCTTTAACCAAATTTTCCATTAGCAAGACATCCGTTACTCAAGGTATGATTGTATAATCAAGAATTGTTTAATGAATACTGTAGCCCACATGATCCAATCCCAGTATGTAGAGATTTTAGTGTAACAATGCTGTAATTAAATGCTTTTTGTGTGGATGTCAAAAATATAATGGACAACAAATGTCGAATTTGTTAAACAAATTGATTGAAGAAATTTTGTCAATCATAATCATTTTCAGCTACCCAATTACAACACAGTACAAGATTTTTAATTAGCTGTAATTTAATAAAATCTAACCCTTATCATTAGTAAAGACAAATCCTTTGGGCTAGCCTTGCAAGGTCTAAATAAACTAGCTCAGTAGTCAGGTTAAACTACTTAAAATAAATAAATCACACAAAACTTCATAAATACCTTCATAAATACAAAAAACTAAACCTTACACCAAAGACTGAAAATATGAACTCGCCAGGAAAAAAACTCCTAACAGCAGACAGTTTGGCTTTTCAAAAGAAAGACTACATTTTCTGGAAGACTTGCAGTCACTGAAGGCAGGTAATCAGTCAGCAAAGATCAACACACAACTTAAAAAAAAAAGCTATGAAATATTCTTAAATGTACACTATTTGCAAAAAAAAAAAAATTTGGACAAATTAACCAATTTTCACCAATACTGGTACTTTGGTACCCGTCTATACGCAGAGAGTATTGTGTTTGCATTGCAACAAAAGCAGCTTTTTTGTTTTGAAAATGCTGAAAAAAAATTTGATGCCAAAGGTGTCACCAAGTATTGCCAAGTACTATACTGTATTAAAAATTAGTAGTTTAAGTTTTGCCTGTACACGGTGAATCCTGGAGTGGGAGCATGGCAGTCAGACAGTTCTTGTTTTTGGAGTTCAGCCTCATACCCAGTAGTCTACACTATGCACTGATAGATTTTAAAAATTAAAGCTCTCATCTGGGGGAGAGAAGAAAACTGCAACAAAATTTTATCATCTGTATAATGTCTTATTTTCATGGTCAGTAACCACATCAACATTAAACTACTGTACTTGTATAAACAAAAAAGTTGAGAACATTACCTTGTGGAACACCAGGCGAACTTACAACATCCAAAATCATTTTGCTGCCCATCACACGAACTGTGAATGAGTTCATAGCCTTTAACACCAAAGTTGAAAAGATTTAAAGGGCTTATGAGCAACCAAACTAAAGAGTACTTGTCCATTTTAAACTCTCGACTTTTATCCATTGTCAAGGTTGTCGTAACATGCTGGTTAGATCTTTACTAGTTATTCAAAGAAAACCTTGACAATGAATAGGAGTCCAGACTTGTCCAAACAAGCTTTAACACTACATTTGATTTGATTAATCAATTTTACAGCAACCACAGAGAATACCAAGAGAATGGAGATTGGCCTTTACCTGTGTACAGGCACAATCTTACCCTTTGCTTTTGAAACATAGTCTGCTCTTTGCCCTGCCACTGCTCAGAGCAGCCAGAGATTGGAATAGGATTAAGTTGAATCTAGAGGCAACACAGATATGGGGCTGTTTAGTAAAAGATGGAGGTACACAGCTTGTGTAGTACAAATAATACATGACTTAGCCTAATGTAGAGGGTAGAATTAGTGGTAACAAAACAGTATACATACTATTACTGTATTGATACAGTAGCATCTCAACTTAACATATGTCTTTTGGGGTCAAGCTTTTAATTAGTAACAAATTTGTTAAGTAACATTTTCAGTTAAGAGCAATGCTACATAGTTCCTAACCTAAATTAACTTCTACTTTATACTTTAACATTCAGTTTAAGAGATTTATTTAAAAATGTATCACATCTGCTATACTACATAGCAAAAATAATCATCATAATGTAAATTATTAGTTCATAAGTCTATGAAGTTTTGGTGTAACTTGTATTTAATTGGAAATTATCCATACCTGCAGTGGCCTTAAATAGATGCTGACAAAGGAGGATGATGGGTAGTTTAAAGTTTCTGCAGCATTTCCATAGATGGAGTGTAATGAAGTCTAAATGTCTTAGCTGGTTCCCTAATGGGACCACAGACTGACAGTTCAGTCATACACTTCTGGGTGTTCGGTAGGTTTATTTTTTTCTGTCCATATAAGGTACCCACCTGGATCAGGATACTGTACAGGCAGTCCCTGGGTTACGCCAGACTTGGCTTACATCATTTCAACGCTCTTCAAATATATTCATCAAAAAGTATTTCCGGGTTACAGCATGTCCTGGGTTTACATCGCCAGTTTGACAGAAGACTGGAACTTAAATATAGCTCCAAAATGGCAGAATGGTCAAAAAATTTTTTTTTTTTTTTTTTTTTAGTTCAATCAAAATGCAGGTTATGTAGTTTTCAAGGCACCCAAAGGATTACAAGTAAGGTTTTCTTACGATTTTCGACGATTTCCCGGTTTACGCCATTTTTCAAAAGGCTTACGCTGCGGTGCAAGAATGGAATCCCCGTCGTAACCTGGGGACTGCTTGTACTCTGGAGGAGGACTGACCTCCATGTATTTTTATGCCACAGATTTAAGTGTACTCTATTTTAATTTAGCAGTCCCATTAATTTTTTTAAATCAGCCTTTTAAGATGTTTTAATCACTTTTAATAAGTTTTTTTCTTTACAGTGGTAATTTTGGTTTGTGGTTGGATGGTGATCTATACCAGGGAAGAACACAGCCTTGCAAGACATACAACAATCCTCCATTAACGGACACTGAAGATTTTATTATAAAAACTGTTGAATGCTGGTGCTTTGAGTGAGGAAATGAAGAGATCATTGAAGGTTTTGCAAAAATGTGATAGAGATTTCACTTTATTGCGTATGATTACCATTTGCAGGAAAACCTGTGCCTGCTATTAACAGAACAGGTAGATGCAGTGAAGGAGGAGTTATGCTGCAACTCGTGAGGTAATGCTGAAAAGAAAACTGTAGTTGTACGAAAAGGCTTTTCGAAAGATCATTGGTGTTCTCCCTGCAGGTTTGTTTGCAAAATTTGTATGCTCCTAAGAGAACATTGGTTTTCAATTATATTTTTTTTTTCCAAGATAATTAAACACCATTCCATTTGTTTCTTTATTGTTGACTTTGTTTCTCCAAATGTAGTTCATCATTATATGTAACACCATGTAGAATATGAAAGGTTTGCGGACAAAAGTTTGTCCACTCGTGAATGTTCAGATGCAAGAATCTCATTTTTTACTGTTGGATATGAATGAACTAAAAAAGCAATAAACAGTTCTTCGTTTTCATTTGCACTTTGTTTTCAGGTGCACTGTCGCCAGTCCTTAGCCATTATGTGTAAAAATTTTTTTTTTTCCTGTGAGAGGTAAGCTAGGGGGTTAATATATTGAAGGTATTAAAAACCATAAATGTATTTTAATTAAATTTCTCTTTAGATGAAATGTGCCCCATTCTCAATTTGTTTTTTTCGTCAAGTTTGCCATTGTGGTTTAGTAAATGCAATTATAGTACTTGGGACCTGATAGAGAATGATAGGAATATTCCAGTCCCGAGAGTATTCATGAAGATGCTCTCCAATCCGGAACTTCCATTATAATTTATTTTGATGCCGAAGCTTCGCTGGTATTAGACCTGAGGTCTGATGTTGTGACGCTATCAGCTAACTTAAGCCTTAGATAGTGCTTTAAAAAGGCAAGTATTAGGAACCTTTGCCTTATAGAGATGCTGTATTTGAAAGGTTATTGCAATCCTTTGATTGTAGTTGATTTTGGATTATGGTGGATTTATGTGAGAGCGCCGTTAAGGAAGTAAGGTGACTGCAAGAAGTTTTGATATTTACAAAGTTTTATTGCACTACAGTTGCAAGATGATGACTTACTACAACTGGCAATTGGACTGACATAGCCTGAGGCTAGCTATGACATATGTACAGGTTAGAGTGACTAATAATATTGCAAGATATCTTGTATGAGATATATATGATGCCTTTAAAGAATATATTGGAAAATTTTCTTATATTAGGTCATATTTTCAGGCAATTGGATGTTCACGTGTTCACTGCATTAATATGGATTGCGCATCCAAATTCAAAAGGATAAGTAAGATATTGTTAATCTACCACATATCTGAGGTTCATGATGCAGTCTTCATGAATGCAGTGGCTGCCCATAAAATGATCCCATTTGTATAGTGACCAAGGCTTAAAACTTAATGCCTTCTTGTATGTCCTTTGAATCAAGAAATAGATTACTGACTGATTATTAAAAGGCTAAAATAATGAGAACTTTTAAATACAGATATATTTTCTAAAAAGCTGCTTACAATAATTTTACACTCAACAATCTTGTTTTTACTTAATATTTCCTGACAAATTTTCCTTAGTGGTGAAGTTTTGTTTTCCCTTTATTCACTTAATATTTTCTGACTAATTTTCCTTAGTGATGAAGTTTTGTTTTCACTTTATTATTACTTATTCTGCCTCCATTGGCTTAATTTCAAAGGTTAATACTGAATGACTGGCAGATAGTATGAATAATGAAATCTCTTTGAATGTTTTGTTTTAATAATTGTTGAATATTGTTTAAGGATACACAACAATTTTTCTTATTCCCAAGTGCACTGAATATTTCAGTGCATGCATGGATTAATACATCTGCTTTCATGTTTTAAAATTTTTATTTGCTCAGATGTGCTTGTTGAGTACTTATGTTACATACTATATATAAACTTAGGTTTAAGGTGAAATAGAATCATTGATCTAAATATGCTGTTAGATATTGATACAAAGTTTAGAATAATAAATGTTCTATTTTGGTAGAATCATTGTTCATGTGAATAAACTGTGTAATTAGTATGCTGTAATGGTATTAATATAAGCAGGAAATAATGCAATGCCCAAGTGGTAACAGCAGTATATTTTTTAGTATGTTTCTTATGAACTTTATATCTTTTATTTCCTAAGCTTAGGGCAGGATATGTTTATTGCAAGTGTTGTATACCTAAAATTTTTCAGTTATCCTTGTTTTAAGATTAACTGGTGTTTCATGCCTTGGAACAAGAAATTGGGTTACGTTGTTTGGCTCAAATTAACAAATCATTAAACAGTCTGTTTAGTTATTCACTTTTGGTGTAATGATCCTGAAGAGAAAGAGCAGAGTATAATTGTTTATATAGAGGTAGGTAACATAGAACTGCTTTTATGGTGTTGTGATGTCAAGGAGACTATATTAGTACTGCCTGACACTTGTCCTTTCCAATGTGGTGTAAGAATAAAACACAAAGCTGATAAAATTTCCCAGAAGGTCTTTCTTTTCATTTGCCAATAATTTGCTTCATGTGTAACAAATTTACCAAATGTCTTGTTTGATAGTGGCCTAATTTAAATTAATAGTGTTATTGTCTTTCATGTTTATATACAGCTATACTGAGCAGGAAAGCTTAGGGTAATTTAAAGCTAGAGATAAAACATTTGTGGAATATTTTTCTTGTAACAAAATTCTACTCTAGTTGTAGTTACATATCATGGCAAATGTAAGTAAAACCCAGCTATTTAGAAGGTGTGACCTCGCAGCCCTTGCCAAGACTGTTTTACAAGGAATTCTGTGACTTTGTATACAATAGGCAATCCTCACTACATCACTTATTGCTTTTGATCAGTGGATGTATTAAACAATGTACCAGAGTAAATACACAGAAGGCTTTTATTCCCTAACTATAATAGTAGTTTCAATTTCTGTAATATTTGTGTCTTATCTAGATACAAATATGCCTGTTGAATTTCCCAGAGGGAAGTTAGAAATAAATTACTTTAGGTTGAAATTACAGTACTTATATTTTGATGGTACAGTACTTTAAGAAAAGGGAATAATATAACAGCCTGCTTCTTGCTACATTTGGTGTTTCATATAATGATCAATTTTGTGGAAGGGAAAACCAGTCTGAAAGGAAAAAACATTTTGTTTTTAAGAGCTGAAAGATTTAAAAAGTATAAAACTGGCTTCCTAATCTTGTTGGAAAGTTCTTCCTTGTTGGACAACACTTTAAACAAGAAAGTGCAGTTTATGCCGCTTGTGCTGTTATCTCAGGCAGAATGTGCACATGTATTATTTCATGAGGTATGAGATGCTCATTAATGTATACTTGACCGAATATTCGTAGTTACAAATGGGAGCACTCTTAAGGTATATTTCACACCTATGAAACAGAGGAAATCATTACTTTAAAATGATAGCATTTAAGAGAGAGTACGACTAAGGGAATATTTAACTTTATAAATCTGGCACATCCTCCATTAGCAAGGCTAAGCAAATGCCATGAATTGGGTCTTCTTTACATGCTTTTTATTTTGCACATAAACAGAATACTACACCTGTCAACGTTAATGTATAGAGTGAATTGGTGGTTGACAATAAAAGGAACAGCTTGCACAATGGCTTTTTCATACAATGTAAATTATGGTCTTGCATGTGAAGGGCCAACTTACACTTGTATGGTAGCATTACCTTTAGGGTGAGGTGGACATAACATAAGATCAAGGTGCTTTGTATCACATACTGGAGGAGCACATGTTTTGTAACTAAGATTGAGCCAACATTATATGCTTTATGTACATTTTTGTTAGATGAGATTTAATTTTCATGTAAAAGAAAATGTGCTTCCTATAATTAATTAATATTGCTTATCTACCCAGCATAGTACCAAATTTTGCTTACGCAAGCATTAAGATGGATTTGTGTGTTGTCAGCAATCCAAAATGGAGTCACGATTGCTTGTCTCAGGATACTCTGTGCCTTTCAAAGATTGATGATGGTTGAAAATGTTGGTCTTAACTGCAACAGTAATCTGGTATCATGAGAAAGGAAGTGAACATATTATGGTACTGATATGTCTTGCTAAATATGAAATCCAGTCACTCTCTTCTTTGCTTTTAGTGTTGTGTGTGATTATTCTTCTTTGATTTGTTACAGTGAAAGTAAGAAATATTTGGTAACTGGAGCATTCAAATATGCATTATTATAACTTTTTCCCTGATATTTTATATATGAATTCATCTGCAATGACTTTAATGATTTAGGTTTACTTGCTTTACCACTCTTAACTCCTCATGCAGAGAGATCATGAGACAAGTGTGTTGCCTATTTTTTATTTGTTTTCTTCCTTCATGCATTGGTAAACAGAATTGGGGGTAATGCTAATTTTACTACTGCAAAAATCAGTTCATTATAAGATTGAGTAAGTTTGGAAGAAAAGAATAGGAGGAGGACAAGAGCATTTCTTATTGAATTCAGTGGAAATGTTGTCCACGATGTCTCATCTAACACTCAACATTGAAATGTTGCACATGCCAGTTTTGCTGTACAGTGTCATGAAAAAAAATGCACATTTCCCATGTCAATGCAGTTCCTGTTTATTTGACTTATGCTCAATTTCTGGTAAGGTGCAGTTAGCTAAATGCAGCAACTCTACAACAGACAAAAAGAACTGTTGAGTTTCTCATGTCTCCCAAGTCACTAAGGGAGACCACTGGCCATAGGTGGATCCAAAATTTTTGTTTTGCAAGTACGTAGTATGTTAGCAGTTATATATTTTTATCTTCAAACTTTGCTTCATTGGATTAAGGCAGTATAATGATGTAATTCTGTCAGCTGTAAATATTTTCAGTGTAGTACAGTGTGATCCTTATATTTTGTATAGTCCATGATTATTTTGTATGTATACAGTTGGGTAGGCTGCTTATGAAAATATTACATTTTGGTGCTTTCACTCCTTGGAACAGCTGTCCCCTACTATGCTATGAGGAGCACAGTAGCCAGTACTATATGGTTTCTCTCAATCACAAATTCACAAGTTTTATTGGAAACTTATCTAGTTATATAATTTTTGGTGTGGTAGAATCACTTGGGCTTTGATTCAACACTTGGCACAAATGTGCTTTTAGTACCTGTTGCATAGGCTCATCCATTTTTTGTGGTGTCTGGGAAATTAACTCAAAGTCGATTTTTTGAAGGACCCTCCCCTTGAATGCATTTGTGGACATGTTACACAGGCAAATAGATTCCAAATCTGTCTTTAGCTGTCTTGTAATCTTTACATTGAAGGTGGTGGTTCTAAATAAAGGGAAACTGGATAGCTCATAGCAACACAATCTCCATACATCTTGCTTAGGAGTTAAAGGCCACAGTGTGATGGTCGTTATTTTGGAATATGGACAATAACAACCATTCAGTCCTACTGAAGCAACCAAGTTGCAAGAACACTACATGTCTTGGAGCTTGATGGAATCATTTAGAATGTATTTCAGGGGAAGTTACACCATCATTGACAAGCTACTGTTTTTTTTTTCCTAGCAATTCTGATGTTTTCAAGAAAGTCTCTCCTCCCTGCCCCTGACTTTATCCTGGTGCCACAACCTCATGGCAACATGGCCAAAATAAGAGCACCTAACTGGAAGAGCTGGCAAGAGCAGAGTAATAATACTTGGATGGATTAGAAATATTCAGTTCTAGTACAGGGGCCAACAAATCACTATCTTTTGCATCAATGTTAAGGAGGAACACACCCAGCCAAGAAACCACATGCAATCAAGATTTTTAGGAGGAACCACATCTGGTTGAGAGGGGACCACATGCAATCAAGATTATGATTATTTAAAAGTAGTTTAATAAGAGCTGTATTTAAAGGGTTGCCATAAGGATTTGTTCTTAAATTAGGTGAAAATTTGAAAGGGTGGTACAGCACCATATAAAAAGGATGAAAATAAAAATTATAGCAAAATAGCTGGAGACTGAAAAGACAGCAAAGACCCTATATTGCAGTCTACATTGCGCTCCACAAAGCACAATTGCCAGTACCCTCAACAAGTAATAAAAAAGGACAACACACAGTCCTAGCCAGAAGAAGACAGCATCCTAAGAGTAACACAGCATCACTAACAAAAACACAATTGACACAAAGAAAAAAACCTCTTGCGAGGGAAACTACAAAAACCAAAGCAAATTCACATCCTACCTAATCATAATTGGAGACACCAATCACAGTGCAGATATCATCAAGGAGACAAGATTGCACTGTATCTGAATTGTAAACACTAAGGCAGTCCCCAGTTATCGGTGGGGGGTTCCGTTCCCGACGGCGTGACGATAACCAAAAATTGCCGATAATCTGAAATCGAAGAATATCAGCGCCAATAAGAGGGGATCGGCACCAAAAATCCAGTTATTATCATCACTAAACAAGCGGTGCTGTAAAACCAGATTGCCTGTAGTCAACCACCAAGACTCCTGAGGATCTACTCCTCATGAACACAACAGGAACATTGTCTAATTTGGTCAGTTGACAGATGGAGACATTAGTGGAAAACAAGATCATGACCAGAGTAGTCATAGTGAAAATTCTAGTACTGGATGCAGCAGAGGCAGCTGCAATTGAAACAGAGGCTAAAACACATGCAGGCACAAGAGGTCTATTTGGCAGATAAATGCACCAGTCACAGCAGAAATGTAACCACCACTGTAAGGCAATAAAGTACAAGATGTAGATAACCTTCACAAATGTGACTGGATATGAAGAGACACTTGTCACCAAGAGAACTAGACTCTTGCAGAGGACCTAAGGCCAGTGGATCAGTCTTGGAGTTATAATCTAAAATTAGGATATACAAGATCAAGGCATTACTCAACAGCTGACATCAGGGCAAACCAAGGACAGAGATATTTGTTTACAGGATGAAGCTATTTTACCAGTTACCAGCATAACTGTACCTATATATGTGCAGAGCATCATGTCTTATTTAAGAGTTAATCTAAAATTAAGATATACATGGGTCAACAATTTGACACCAGGATATACCAAAGGCCCCAATGCTTGTGTAATCTATGCCATAAGGAAGTTTGGGGGATACAGGTTATATTCCTAAAGTGAGCATTCATGGAACTATGATACATCCAATAGTTTTTGTTTACCAAATTAGCCTGTGCCAAGCCTTAAAATTACCCAAACAGTTTTAAATACAAATGACTTTACAGATCATCCTCAGAATGGGGAAGGAAAAAGACTGTCAGTAACCAACAAGAAAAACTCAGACTGGTTGAATAAACAAAATTATATAGAAATAATGGTGCAGTGTGACAGGCAATGAAGAGTTGGCATTGAGGCTACCACTGGCTGAGAACCTGTAAGGGAAATTAATGACAAGGATCCTCTTGAAATGAAAAGAGTTCAGAGGTCTGGTTAAACAAATCATTTATAACTAACTAACTAACTCTTGAAATGAGAGTCCATGCTAACTTTAAGTAGGAATATTCACTCTGTCAATAGGTGCACCCACACCAAGCAAATTCATGCCACTAACATGTTCAGACATGTGTATATAGGTTAGATCAAGAGACATTATGTACATATTTTTGACTTGGGCAAGAGGGTCTGGTACTCAAACCTTAACCCTTTCATACAATTAATTTCCATTGCCAGTTAGTAACACATGAGTGAACTCCAAACTGAATGAGCCAGATCAGATTATATCTATGTAGAGGAGTTAAAACTACAACAAACATTTTCTACAGAATAGGAAAATTACCATTACCACTTGCTTACCAGTTAGAAAAACTTAAACTACTTAATAAGAGCTACATTCTCGTTGGAATGACAAAGAATGTTCTGAATTTTGACAAAATGAAGTGAACCATATCTTATTTTTTATATGATGAGAGATAATGCCATTTAAATGAGGACGACAACAACAGAACAAAAAGGTACAGACATCAGTGTGAAAATTTGGTGCAAAGCTATTACCATTAAAAAATACATATTGCATACTCCAAGGGTCAAAATTTGAAAACAGCACTATTGCTAATGTGAGCAAGCAGGATACAGGACATTGCTGGTTCAGTTAGGAATCTGTTTTTTCTTGTTCCTAAGGTCCAGTAAAAAAAAAATATCACCATTTGCTACAGTGATCATGGACAGTGGAGCCAGTGTAGTAGTAGTCAGCAAGGACTCTTGTTGGAAGAAGCAAATCAGAACATAAATCAACTGGACAGAAGCCATAAATCAGAAACCATCCAAGTACCTTATTGGGGAAGAATTGTTTCTAGATTCTAGATTCAGGGTCTGAGTTCATCTGCAGTTAGTTCTTAAAGTACAGTATCAGTTGCTGTACTTTTAACAGACAAAACCCAATATCCATTCTCCAGAGGCATAAATAGTAATGCAGTCAATCACACTGTTTATGTAGCAAAATCCTATTGACAATATTCTGTAAAACTCATATGTAGAACATCTAGTGCTTGGAATCTTGTCTGAATTCAAAGTCATTATCATGTCTGAATTCAGTCAAAGTCACTATCAAAGATTTATGAGTTCACAACTTGGGGAAGTGAATCCTTTCATTGAAATTGAAACTGCAGATACTCCTGCACTACCATTAACAGAACAAGACTGGCTGTCTTCTGCTGTTATCAATTTAAAAGGAATAGCCAAAACAAGTTGCTGGTAGGACTAAACATCTTTTACACCCGTGCTATATAGAAATTTAGATCAGACAGGCTGTGAAATGACAAATGTTTGATGCTCCTGAAATAATGAACCTTGTTAGAGAGGACAAAAATATTTGCTTCTGATTTATGTTTCATTGTCTGTATATGCAACACAAAAATCTTGAAGATTACTCCCCCTCTGATAAAAGAAAATTATGCAGATTCAAAACCTGAAGAATTTTTTAAAGTTATAGTGGCAATAATTAATGATGGAAGTGAATATTTATCTAAGTACATAACAATAAGACCAATTACTGCATGGATACAGGGTAGATAGCTTCATTACTGAGCACCTTGCCCCAGTCTCTATCAATTTTCAGCATATGCTTACCAGCTCAGGTACATTGTAATGAAATCATGGGCCTTGAATTAGATAATTGAATGGAAGAACTTTTTCTTACTGCTAGAATTTGGTGAGTACCTCTAATATGCATAAATTTATAAGTACTAACTCCCAGCTTCTGTTCCTAAGGAACATAAGTAATATGAAAAACAACTAGTACGGCATTCCTTAGGTCAACATCTGTAAAATAAGAGCACAGAAGTTCATTGTATAGAAACAAAGATTCAAAAGTAATTTTACTAAGTTTACACGGCACTTTTGATGGGCAGAATCACCTTCTCAGAAGATACAAAGATGGAGCTTTCCACCAGGTGGGGAACGTATTTCTGAGTGACAAGTTCTTTTGTCTATTGTAGATATGTGGCACTTCATCTAATTATACCCACTGGGCATTAGGCATAAGTAACAACAGTTTACATTTATGGAATAGAAAAAATTAGACAATGCATTGTTATCACTAAAGAATATGGTTTTATATCAATCTACATTTAAAAAAAACACTTGGTTTTAGAAACTTAATAATGCTAAATTCTTTTTAAATGAGCAATATTAAAAAGTGTATCTGATCTCTTTTACTTCACTTATGAAGTTTGGTGTAACTAGTGATATCTAAAACCTTGGCAAGGATTAACAGTAGAAAATTCATAAGACTAATCAAGAGCCTTTGCTAGGGCATTTGTGTAACAATCGAGGTGCAGTGTTAGGATATCAGTGTAACAATAGTGAGAATATTGAATTTAATCATTTTTAAATTGAACATTATAAACTGAATTAACATGGACTGGAATTAGTGAGCAACTAAAAAGGAGAAAATTCATACAAAAATTAAATGAAATATGGGAGTGATGCAAAATCATTTCATTGGTAGTAAATACTTGTTTGCATAGATAATTTTAATACACTTATGTAACTAGCAAACTGAGAACACTGAAACACATTTCCCATTCATAACCAAAAATATTTTATGAACTCTTTTAAGCCATACCAGCAACATGGTAGATCTCTTACGTGACAGTTAAGTCTCTCAGTAGTTTAATACTGTAGTAACATCAGAATAGTTTGTTCAAAACAGATGAAAAATTTCCTATAAAATAGAATTCCTATTTTGTATTGTATAATTACTTTTTTTAATTTTTAATCCTTTAAATATGTATTAAAAAAATTATTCAACTACCTGCCTGTTTATTTTCCAAAAACTATTATCTAAGAACTTTAGTGGTATTTTTCTCCAAGACCTAGGATAAAAACTAAGTACACAATGTCTTGTTTCCCCCTTTATTTCATCAAATATGTTACGTATAGATTATAACGACTTCTACTAAGTTACGAAGAAAGTTAAATTTGCATGATCAATAGAATGCAGTATATCACCAAGTATGAATTTTCTCTTAACAATTACAGCTGTTAAGGTAAAGAATTTATGATTGACAATGTAAAAGGTTTAAGTTACTGTGTGTAGTTGTGGGAAGGGGAAATTAAAGAGCAGTAAGCGATAATGTTATGATTCAGACAAGTACTAAATAATGTATTGCAATTTATTGAAAAATTAAATTTGAAGTAGTGTATTGTTTACTACTTAGTGCATATTGCAATTCCAATTCAGTGAGCTTCACTATCAAAAGTGCCTGTCTGTATGATTCGATTCTTCATCGAGTATGGGTAATACCCCATTTTATGTATTTATTGCATTGCTCTCATTGTTTTTGCCCAATGTAAAGTTTTAGACTGATATTATTAATGAGGCTTTCACCACATGCAGTAGCTAGATTTAGAAATAATCAATTACAATACTGCTATGTTACAATATATAAGCATCTCAGTAGTAATGGAAAATGCCACTAATCCTTAATGCTCATGCAATTACCCTCCACACTCACCTACACTTCTTAACTCAAGATATTTATTTTCCATATCATAAAATAATTTTAAGTATTTCTTAATTTGTTGTTCTGTTGACAAGCGGAATATTTATTGATTAACAAAGGAAAGGGTAGAAACTGTGTAAATGAAAAAGTCTCATTAATAGAGAAATGAAAGTTCTTTGGAAATATGCATGTTCAGTCATTTAGTTAACCACATGAAAGCTAGACAATTGTGATTTATGTGGTAGATATGTAAAATAGTATATGAACATGAATACTGAAGACTGGAAGGGTATCCTATGTATTAACTACATAAACTGTGTAACAGTAGTGTAGTCAGCAAATACAATATAAAAGTAGCTATATATGTACTGTATACATTTGTAAATTGAGAAGTTAATGTGTGTGGATGTCAGTGTTTGTATGAATAAAGCTAATTAACTAATATATATCTATATATATATATATCATATTTTCATTAAACCGTAATGAAGTTAAAGAACAACCACAACATAAAAGAAAAAAAGTGTAGTTGTGAAATTCTGACAAGGAAGGCAAATAGCCTACATGGACGTAAATAATAAAAAAGTGAAATCTGTGGAATTCTAAGATAAACAAGAGCAGTTTTATTTAATGAAATCTAACATTCTTTCCCAGCAACCTTATTACAAGGGTGGTAAAAATATTCTTGAACTATTGCAATTTCATTTTATCCTGTTCATGACCAGATATCCCTTTTCATAATTTTATTTCCCATCTACTTTCTCTAATTAAGCTACAATTACTGATAACTGATAAAAAGACTTCTAGTGTTATAGTCAAGTCCACAATTTCCCAGGGCAAGTCAAGAGTCCACACCCTCCAACTGCAAGACCAAGACTGGGTCCAAGGCCAGACTGTCAAGTCCAACCTTAAGATGCAATACCTGAATTTATGTCTGTGTCATCATTGTACATACAAATTCCAGCATTTAAATTTCTATTATGATTAAGTATTTCAATGCAGGCAGGTCCCTGATTATCGAAGGGGGTTCTGTTCTGACGGCATGACGATAACTGAAAATCGGGCTGATTTTCAGTGCCTTTTCGGTGATTTTCAGGGGTTATTGGCACTGTGATTTTTGGTTATCGGTGCCTCTGTTAGGTATGCATCAGCGCCAATAAGTGGAAATTGACAATTTTCGGCGCCAAACATTACCGATTTTCATCACTAGACAAGCACTGTAAAACTGGATTGCTGATAACCGGGGACTGCCTGTAAATCAATGGGTCATTAACCCTTAAGGGACGGGCTAAATATATATTAAACACACCCCCATCCTGTAAAGTTTGCCAATTTAAGAAAAAAAACACATAATGGAAAGAGGAAGATATGCAAATGCTCATGGTGTAAGAAAGTATATTCTAAAAATTTTTCCCTACCTTCCGCGGGAAGTTGAATGTAACTATTTACAACCCTGTGTGGGGCCTCTTTTACAAGACTCGTAAAAATATGCTAATTTTACCAAGTTATACATGTTTTTTCTAATAATTTTATTTTGTTTTGTAAAATTATAATTACAGCTCACACAATATCATAACAGATAAGTACTAAAATCAGTAACAAATTCTGAGTATATTTATTGTAACATATTTACGAGATTTACTGAGATGGGCAGATGCAGTAACTTTTTGTAAGGTATACATGTTTTTTCTAATAGTTCTTTGCATAATTACAATTAAAGCTGACATACTATCATATAAGATAAGACTAAAACCAACAGCAATCCCTGGGTATATTTATGAGCAAAAATAAGACGACGTCATGGGATAGAGAGGGGCAAATACATTCCCCCATCAAGTTTCACAGCACACTAATCCCCCTCTCTCCTGTGCTGAGCTACACAGATGCCACAAGTCATTTATTGACCACTGAAGTGCTATGAGCATCTTTCCCGCTAAATTCATCCAAATTGTATGGCACATATTAATACTCATATGAGTTACCCCGTCCATCACTCAAAACCTGTTATAGATACTCATATGGTGGTGCCCATCCATTAAGAGTTAATGAGAATGTAAACCAATTGTTGAGTAGACACATTTAAATAGGTTACTGAAATTGTTATTCAAGCTCTACATAAACAGAAGAAACATTATAGCTCTGTACATTCTTCATCCTGATTATCAAAGTCTGGTCACTGCATAATGAGTATTGCACTGTTATATAAAAGTGCCTGCTTAACTGGATTTTGTGAATTTGGTCTTGAAGATAGTACATGCATGCATGTAACCTTGTATCCATCTGAATATTCTTTTTACTGTAGACAAAAAATATCGACATCAAAAATGGCTTTTAAAGATGCACATCCATGAAAAGGTCATCTAAATACAAAAATATATGACATATCCTCTGGGAATTAGCAACATATATTTTTTTTACAGATTAAATACTGGATTCTGAATCTGAAGAAGGCAGGTTTGATTCCTTCCAAAGCTGGTTAAACAAGAGCCTTTTAAAATGTTTTGTTTTTTCTGCTC
Source organism: Macrobrachium rosenbergii (assembly GCF_040412425.1). Classification (NCBI taxonomy): domain Eukaryota; kingdom Metazoa; phylum Arthropoda; class Malacostraca; order Decapoda; family Palaemonidae; genus Macrobrachium; species Macrobrachium rosenbergii. The sequence continues at coordinate 71,177,927 of NC_089745.1, forward strand.
TCTCAACTCTACCAGATATGGACTACCAAAGAAGAATGACAACAAGGAGTGAGAAGATTAAAGAAAAGCATGGCTATATCTTTGGGAAGAACCTTGTTTCCAAGGACTTAAAAGATCTGATCTATATATAAAATCCAAGACAGAACATGAATTCACTTAGCTGATGGATCTCATTTATTTGCTCAATCTTTAATTACCATCATCTTTGTGTCTTCTCATTATATATCAGAGAGAGAGAGAGAGAGAGAGAGAGAGAGAGATTACTATAAACTCACTTCACAAAAATGACCTTTGCTACACTGACAGAGAGAATGATTACTGACTGATTACTTGTAAGTCACAACAACGGTCCTCGAAGTAGAGAGAGAGAGAGAGAGAGACTGTTTTAAGAATTTAAAACTGATAAAAATCCTTAGAATCACATAGTAACATCAGCGTAGAATAAAACACCAGACACAAAGCCATTACTTTACTTTAACTTTTATAATTGTTCTCTAACCATGTATTAAGTTTTGATTTTAAAGTTTTGATTGTAAAACAATTTCAGCAGATCATATTAACATAATGCATAAAATGCAAAGCTCAGGAAAATGGATTGCAGTTTTCACATACACTGATACCTCAATATCAAACCAGCTCTATACTCTACAACTTGAGATTTAACTAAATTCTTAAAGGAAAATCTGTCCCAATATTTTTCATATAATATCAAAAGTATTTTTCCTCAAATAAAGCATTGTGTGCTTGAGTCACTTTTAGGCTACTCATGGTCCGTTTTTTTAGTTCCTCGTTAGGCGAGTCGGTAGAGTTGTCGGCTAGCACTCGCTAGGCCCGAGTTCGAGTCTCCAGCCAGCTAATGAAGAATTATAGGAATTTATTTCTGGTGATAGAAATTCATTTATCACTATAATGTGGTTCGGATTCCACAAAAAGCTGTAGGTCCTGTTGCTAGGTAACCAATTGGTTCTTAGCCAAGTAAAATAAGTCTAATCCTTCGGGCCAGCCCTAGGAGAGCTGTTAATCAGCTCAGTGGTCTGGTAAAACTAAGGTATACTTAACTTTAACTTCTCAGCGGCTCCCCTTCCCCAATCCATGACCCATTGCTGTCGTTGGGGGGTTTAGAGGATGGCAGCTGAGGAGCAATGTAATCAATACTTTGACGATGATAGATCAAAGTCCTTGAAGCCTTACACATAAGCTGCTGACCTAACAAACTGTAGTCAGGCCTTTTTCTTTTCTTAGTACAAGTTTCATTCTTCCTTCTCTTGTCTATCAAAACTGACTTTAAGAGGGTGACTAAAAAGTGATTTGGACTGTGGAAAATTCTGCTCTTGAACTTTGGTGGGGATGGATGGCATGCCACTCCACCTGTAAAACAGTACCTGATGGGTCCAGCTACGGGAAACTTATTCAAGACTTGGCCTGGGTCTGATCTCAACTTACTGGCAACCTACAAGGGTCTGAGGGTATGGTGTATATGGAGTATATTCAGATGGGTCTCCCAAGGAAGCTGCCTTCTTAAAAGCAACAATACTGTTCCTCACTTTGTATAGCTCCCCCTGGATGAAATTTACTTTTCCAAATTATATCCAAAACTTCTGACCTTTGAAGCAGCCTTAATTCTCCCATTTGATTCGTCTTCCAATCACACAGACAATTAAGAAACTGAAGTAGCTCTACAAAATTTTAAGGTAAAACAAAAATAAAAACTAAATTTGAGCAAGATCCCTTTTTGATTATCTGTTTGGAAATGAGAATTGGTTAAGATCCTTAAATGAAAATCAAATATTATCATTATGACTTGAAAACTACTTGGTAAATAGGCATTTAACTGCTAAAATTATTTTCAAAGAAATAAAAAGCAGAGCATGGTTGATCAAATTAACTACCAAAAATCAGTCCTGCGAGTTATCTTGTAATATAAACTGATAACTCAAAAGTTAACAGTAATGACACATAACACAATGAATAGTATACAAGGGACAATCTTACTGCCAAATAATGAAAATGAACCAGGTGAAAAAATATCACTCAAAAAATGGTACAGCAATGTACAGGATTGTAAAATCTATAATATTCCACTTTAAAATTACCAAAAAATATTACTGTAAATTAACATTTACCATGCAAAAACTGCAGTGAATTTTGACATATGGCAAAGAAAGGCCATAGCAGTTCTACTGTAGATGTGTATGCTGTGGAACAAATCATACAACAAAATGGAACTGTGGTGAATCAATGTACATGAACTATGGTCAGAAACACCATTCAAGATCTAAAGTGTGAGCACATTATATATACAACATAGAATTAAGACTACTTCAAGACAGAAATGGAATGTCCATAAGAAGCATAACTGGAACTAAAAGTACGAGGGTTTAATTTTTCCACAAAATAACTTAAAATAACTTATGTAACAAAACCAAAATAATCATATAATTGATCTAACTGAACAAACAAAAAATATACAGGATACAAAACATTGGAACAAATAGCAGACAAAGGAAATACAATCCAAAAGAATAAAACCTTCAAGACCTAAACCCATATGATGTTCTGTCACAAATGGAAACTGAAGAAATTAGCCAAAATATCATAGAAGAATTCAAAGAAAACCTCCCAAATAATATATCTCAACTTAAAGATAAGACAAAAAGATCATCAGAAAAACTCCTTCTAAAAACAAAAAATTAAATTTGAATAACCATAATGAAACTATCTGTCAAACCAAAGTAAAAAAAAAATACAAAACACAACAACCAGTATCAAGAATAAAAAAAATAAGCCTTAAACATCAATTTAACGAGCTAGTCAATATAGGTACCACCTTAAAATCAAGGTATACCTACAGGAAAAGAAACAACAGATCAAAATGAATATGTATGGGGAGATGTAATCAACCTATCATCAGTACTTACCACAACAACAATTCATAAGAAATACCAATGACAAAAACACATGACATATGGATATAATATATGCTTTTTTGAACTCGGCAACAAAAACAAGAATATAACAAAAGAGCCTATTAAACAAAATAAGAACTTTCATAAAATTTAAAAATCAAGAAGCAACTGACAGAGACTCATGAAAAAGGATGCCTGTACATGAACCATTTGATATGTAATAAAGAAAAACATGTAAATATCACATATACAATACTAGAAAAAGTAAAACAAAAGGTATAAAAAAACAACAGTATGCAACTGTTACACCCAAGAACACTAAACTAATTTTTAAAAATGAAATTTCTACAGAACAACAAAATTATAACTCCAGTTACATTAACATAAATAGTAAAACAACTTTTGTCAATTATAAAAATCTGACCACTTAAGACATTCAATAATTATATAGTTCAATTAAATGTAAATGTATTCCCCCAGTAGCACTGGGTTTACAACATGTAAATAAACCAGTACCTTCAAAAGGAAACTATTTACTAGCAGCAGCACCACATGAAGAAGAAGAAGGCAACTCAAGAACTGCAATACAGTTATATAAGCCTAATAAGAAAATTCATGATAAAATATTGAATACTTTACAATATCTATACCATCTGCAACTTACATAATCCACCAAATAAATGCAATACAGTTATATAAGCCTGATAAGATAATTCATGATAAAATATTGAATACTTTACAATACCTATTCCATTTGCAACTTACATAATCCACCAAATAAAAAGTATATAATTTAAATAATTTACAATTATTGCTGAATAGTCTCCAAGAGTCCCTTTTAATAGTTGGCAATTTCAATACCCGTAACCCTCTATGGGATTGCAGATGTATACCACCAGAGCTTCCAGAAAATATAAGAACAGGTTAGGAACTAAAATAATTCATGCTACCTCAATGACAGTGAAACAAATACATATTTCTTCAAAACACACATTTGACTTTTTCATCAATGGAGTCTCTCTTGGTTACCTAACACAGTGGAGAGATTTAAATGGAACATACTGATGACCTGCATACTAAAGAACATTTCTTAATTTTAATTTCACTTTTACAAAATAATTCACTATACATCTTCCTCATTACAGTATGTCCACCATAATCGCAGGGGTTAGGGACCACAACATGTGATAGGCGAAAATCTGTGTTAAGTTGGTACCCTCCTCTCAAAATGCTTATAACTGCCTATTTTATCAGTTTAAACACCAAATATACCTTAAACTATCATCCAAAAACACTTTAATATCACTTCAAAGTCATCTTACAACCTTTACCTTTAAAAATATATGGCTTACAGCTACATGTGAAAACCAATCAAGTTCCCCCTATATTCAGGCACAGCCATTTTCTCTCACACAGTATTGAAGCTGTCCTGCTTTATTTTTACAGATAGGGGAAACATTGGGAATTCACAAGTAGAGTTAATTACTGCACCTACATATTTAAATATGCACTGAAAATAAATACCAAATTATAAATGCAATCAAGGATAAAATATTCTCTTGCATACTGTTGTGTGTGTTAATCATACAGTACTTAGAATCAACTAAACTTGCAATAAAAACTCTTTCTCTCTCTCTCTCTCTCAGTACTGTACATATATTTTAATGAAATACAAATCACTGTATCATAAACATAAAAATACGAAATTAACACTCGAAGAAGTTCACGACACATACAAACAAGTGCTTGTATATATTATGTACATTATAGTGATTTACTAATTTTCAAATAGTAATATTAATGTAAACACAGCAAAATATCAATAAAATTTTATTTTATATACAGAACTCATTTATACTGTATTATAATACTGATCTATTATCACTGTAATATGTATGTAAAAAAAAAAAGGGATAGTCCAGCCATTTCTAATGTTTATGTTCTCAGAATCAGCCGATTGAGCCTACTACCTCAGTTCTCTCTCTCTCTCTCTCTCAGTACTGTACATATCCTTTAATAAAATATGAATTACTGTATCATAAATATAAAAATATGAAACAAACTCCAAGAACTTCACAACACATACAAATGAGTGTGTGCATATACTGTTGTGTGTGTTAATCATACAGTACTTAGAATCAACTAAACTTGCAATAAACACTCTCTCTCTCTCTCTCTACCAGTACTGTACATATCCTTTAATGAAATATGAATTACTGTAACATAAGCATAAAAATACGATACTAAAACTCCAAGAAGTTCACAACGTATGCGAATGAGTGCATGCACCCGTATGTTACAAAAATTGTAACATGTACATACGTATGCATGCAATCATTCACGTGTCGTGAACTTCTTGGAGTTTTAGTTTCATATTTTTATGTTTATGATACAGTAATTCATATGAGAGAGAGAGAGAGAGAGAGAGAGAGAGAGAGAGAGAGAGAGAGAGAGAGAGAGAGAGAGAGAGAGAGAGATAGCAAAAATACAACTCGTACACTAAACAGTATGTACACAAAGCATCCGAGCTACAAGCTGTGTGATTGGCTACTTACAACCCTTCCAGCCAATCAGCATCAAGAAAAGTTGGTACAGGCAGTCCCTGGTTATTGGCGATCTGGTTTTACGGCGCTCGTCTAGTGACGACGATAACCAGATTTTCAACACCGATCTGCTGTGTGATTGGCTACTTCAAAACCCTTCCAGCCAATAGCAAGCCATCAGAGAGAGAGAGAGAGAGAGAGAGAGAGAGAGAGAGAGAGAGAGAGAGAGAGAGAGAGAGAGAGAGAGAGAGGGGGCAGTCAACTGATACTATGTTTATATCAGTAAAAACAATTACAAATGTCAAGAGGTTCATTCTTTTTTATACAGGCAGTCCCCGGTTATGGGTGGGGGTTCCGTTCCAATGGTGTGACGATAAGCAAAAATCGCCGATAACCGAAAAGCACTGATTTTTAGTTATCAGCACCTCTGTTTGGTATGTATCGGCGCCGATGAGCAGAAATTGGCGCATATCGGCACCTAAGTTCTCGTCGCTAGACAAGCGCCAAAAAACCGGATTGTTGATAGCCAAGCCTGCCGGTAACCGGGGACTGCCTGTACACATTACAATGATAGTAAATCAATATAACAAGACAGTATAAATGGATTCTGTAAGAGAGAGAGAGAGAGAGAGAGATGAACTGAAGTATGTCTACATCAGTAAGCTGTTTTGTGATTTCATTGATATTTTGCTGTGTTTGCATTACTATTAATACTGTATTTGAAAATTAGTATATCATTTTTTTATAATAAAAATGTATTTAGTCACAAAAATAAAATGAAAATACAATAATTAGTGAATATTGCTCTACGAAAAAATCCAGGAATCAGTTAATTTTTCACAATATATTTGGAGATAAGTTCCACAGAAAAAAACCACAATTAACTGAAGGCGTGAATGCTGATCCGCAATCTAGCGGGGATTCACTGTACAATATTCATAAAGCTGACTAGGAAATATGCCAATTACACACAACAAATCTCTCTGTTTGAATTTCTCAGATTTCACAACAAAACTAATCATTAAAAAATTTATAAAAAATGCCACAGATAAAGCCATCCCCATCCTCACAAAAACATATAGGTTCTTTGATGCTCACAGTCTCTTGTAGCCTGAACTCATTATGTCTGTACTACATTATATCTATTAAGAATACCAGGAATACCCTGCATTTTTTCACATGAATATCAATAATTGCTTCTTATTAACTTTCTCCTTTATTACCATGAAAGTCGTATCATTGAAATATTTAATTTTCATTAATATTTCAACACAATCATAATTCTATAATGATGACATGTGTCACCAAGATTAATTTAAATAGGATTTTTAAAAACGTAGACAAACCACCTCTCTACCAGACTGTTAATTTAAAGTTTATTTTTCAAGACTGAAGTATACACTCTTAGAGCTAAACATATTTCCTGTAAAATTAATGCAGTTCTAATTAGGCCAAAATGTTTTAATTAATCTTGTTTTATTACTGTCCTGTTAGCAGGGCTAGAGTGTAACAATCTGCCCTGTTTGTTATAAGGAATCAAGACCTGTAATCATTGCCAATACTGTATCAATTTGTCATCGGTTGGGGTTACTTGATATATTTCATAGATATCAAATTGCATTAGGATGGATGTCTGTCTTCCAGTGGGGCCCTAAGAGTAGTAGCACTGTTGCTATAATTTATTCATAGTTTGCCTAATAATCACCGAACTATACACTCAAGTCTCAGTATCTTTAAGATAGTCCATACAGATCATGTCGAACACTGAGGGCCAATTTTGGCACTTTCACCTTGCTTAACCAAGTTGAGTTCCATACAATTCAGTAAGGGATGCAAACCTTCCAAGTACACCCTTCTATCTTTAAATACTGTATATTTAAAACCATACTGTGTTAATCCTTAATAAAGAACCTGTTGTATCACATACACATGAAACAAAAGTTGGCTTGTTAAAAAAGAAGGGAATAAATTAGTGGTTATACAGAACAGTGAAACGTAAAGCATTGCACTTTGAGGTCATAACACACTGCACAGAACCTATTTTTCATGAAACATTATGAGCACAATACCCATGGAGATTTATTCTACAAAAACAATATCTTCCACATTCATATGCCTTTATTCTTGCATTAAATTTCGACTCTCGGTAATGTTTGCTACAGCTAGGCTCTGGAATTGGAAAGGATACTGATGGGAAAAGATGGGTGATAAAGATGAAGAAACCTAATGTGTATGGCAAGTATAAAGCACTTTTCAAGGATATTTAGGGCCAAAGCAATTAATGTATGATTGGTATGGACAGTATCCCATAGAGTTGCATTATGAAAGGTCAAAAAAAAAACTCTATGCCCAAAATTAGTTTATTATAGAATACAAGTTAAAACTTTTTTACATTGGCAATAGCTTGTCATTTTAAGGCTTTTACATGTAATGTTAAAATCTCTTGGTACTAGCTTGATACTGTGGCCAGATCTTCCAAAAATGTATCATCTACTTCATGAATAAGAACTTCATCAACACCTTCTGAACTTATCATGATGATCTGTGATTTTTGTGACTGAATGTTGGAATCTATAGGGACATTAGTTGAACATTCAATAGATGGCACAGCCATGAAGTGCTCAAAACTCTTTGCTGAGCCTTCCACACATTCCACAGACTCATAACTGGCACATGTTTCCAAATCCTCTTCAATTTTCACTTCCTCATGAACATTATGAGTGGTTCCAAACTCTTCAACTGAACAACCACTAACATGATACATGAGGTCTTTCTTTGTAAGAAATGATCTTCCACAAGAAGGGCAAAAATGCCTCTTAGAGATATAAACATCAGGTGAATATTTCAGATGTATCTTCTTATGAGCAGAAAGATTGTTTTTATCAGCAAAAGCTTTACCACAGATAGGACAAGCATATGGTTTTTTACCAGTATGTAGAACCATGTGAGTCTTAGCGTGTGTATATTGAACAAAACGTTTTTCACATATATTACACTGATATGGACGCTCACCAGTATGGGTTCTCTTATGAATCTGTAGACTATACTTAAGTCTGAAGCTTCTCCCACATACTTCACACTTGTGTGGTTTCTGACCAGTGTGGAGAAGAACATGTCTCTGCAAATTAGCTTTAACACTGAAAACTTTCCCACAGTAACCACACTCATATTTCTTAATTCCTTCCTTTTTGTTTATATCACCAGAGGAATCTCTACTTCTGCGAGTATGATGGAAGATCTTTTTTTGCAGTTCTTTATCTAAGCTGTGCAATTCACTTTCTGAGTGAGTTTTATAATGAAGGTATAAAGGAAACTTCTGAGCATACTTTTTGTCACAAATTTCACACGCAAACTTCTCACTTGGGAAATGAGTTCTCCTATGTTGCCGTAGTGATGTTAAACTTGCAAAACTTTTCAAGCAAATGGGACATGTATATGGTTTCTCTCCAGTGTGAGTTCTACAGTGAACATCCAGAGTACTTTTCAAAGCAAACATTTTGCCACAAGTTTCACAAAAATAATTTTTCTCTCCAGTATGAATTTTCATGTGTGTTCTCAGATGGATTCTTTGCACAAAACTGTTGCCACATACTTCACATTTGTAAGGCCTTTCTCCTGTATGTGTCATCATATGGCTCTTCAAGGAACGTTTTTCATACAATTTTCCACACAAATCACACTGAACATGCCTGTTGTCTGCATGGATTGCCATCATATGACGACGTAAGCTCCATTCATTGGGATATGTCTTTTTACAAATGTCACAATGCTGGGCCTCAGTATGAATAAGAATATGCTGCTTTAATAGACCAAGTTTTCTAAAAGCTTTTCCACACTTACTGCAGTCCAATGAATGGTGTTTTATATGTTCCTTAAAATCTTTACATGACGAAAATGATATATTACAAATTTCACATCCATACAATTCAAGATCAAGGTGCTTTCTAAGCCTGTCTAAACATGAAAATGATGTCTTGCAAACCTCACAGGAATGTCGCACTCGTCTTAAAGATATGTCTTCTTTGGATCCCTCTTTTGCAAAACTTTCAGATCTTTCTCCCTTCTGTATGTGAGCTGCTACATGTTTATGGTAAGCTTTTTTATATTTAAAGGCCTTCGTGCATACTGAACATACCCAGTTCTTACCAGTAAAGACTGGATCTGGGCTAACCTCCACTTTGGGAAAATCATGACTTTTAAGATGCTCTGTATATTCAGTTTCACAAGAAAATATTTCAGTACAAAAAGGGCACTTTTTATTTTTAACCTCATGTTTTAGCTGGTGACATTCTAATAATTGTTCCATATCAAATGTCTCTTTACAAACAGTACACTCAAAAGTTTTTCTGTTTACATGAGATTTTAAATGCTTTCTAAAAGTATTCTCAGACGGAAATAATTCTTCACAAACAATACACTGTAAATTTTCACAGTCCACATCATGTACCTTTCCATGTTCCAACAAGTCACCTTTTGAAGAAAAATTTTCATCACAGTCCAAACATTCATAAGGTACTTTTGGGCCATGATTCAACATGTGAGTTTCTAAACTTGCTAAGAGGCTATACTGCCTCCCACAAATCAAGCATCTGTGTGATTTGAAATCGGTATTATGATTTAATTCATGAATCTGAAGGCTACTCTTAAGAGCAAATGTTCGCAAACAAACTGGACAGGTAAAATTTCCCTTCACAGACATCTTTTCATTAGAATTTGCTTCTACTGTAATTTCTTCTGAGGCACTACCAGATAGAACAATTATCACTATTTTGTATTTCAAAATCCATTAGACACTTTCATTTAAAATCTTATCAGAAGTGTCGCTGAAAATGAGAAATTTCTAAATTCTGTGCACACCCTATGTGAAGTTTCTTTATGCTAAAATATCTTATTTTCTTGACAGTAAACATACTCCTCTCCATACTCGTTCAAGTGGTGAATATACATGATGACAACACTTCAATATCGAGACCCTGAAAAGTATTTATTTGATTTTAATACGCAGAAAAAATTTTTAGGCCTACCTTCCACTTTGATTAAATTTTGCATTTACTATATTAGGCCTTGCAAAACCTCAAAAGAAAAGTATCTCTCCTCAAAATCTTGTTTATGTAAGACACTTTCAATTTAGATCTTTACACATTACCAGTCCATGGAACTATAATATACACCCAACACAGATCCAGAAAAAAATATATCACTGAATGCACTACTGTATTTCATAGCTATCATATAAAGTAGAGTATACAAAAATTTTTACCAATAAAGGAAAGTTCCCTTGGAGTGTACCTTTACATAATAAAACTGAGAAATTCACTTGCAACCTGTGAGAAATGACAAATTTTTAAAGTAATTTGCATTTTTCCTCACTATAAAAACCTGCGGTCTATACATGAGGAATTTGCTTCAGTGCAGCTGGAAACTGGCCGTTTAACTTTTAAATGAGGTGGTTAGGTAGGTAACTACCGTCCGCCTAGTGGGAGTCCTGTCCACCCATATGGTAAGCATTCACTTTGCCTTTTGGCCCAGGTATCAGAATGATGGCTCGCTAACCTATCCTCTGCCCGCAGAAGAGGAAGGTTAAGGAAAGAGAAAAGGGGGAGGCCAGTCACTCACACAGGTACACTCTCTTTCACAACTGAACACCTTATGCGAGAGGCTACCTGTCCCCTAAGAGGAGCCAGGTAAGCCACACAATTTGTTGAGCAGCCACCACAGGACCCAAGGAAAAAGTGTCCAAGGACTTGTGGGCAACATCCCAAAGGTAGGAGGAGGTGAAGGTGGTCTGGCGCAACTACTCCCCACCTTCAGTACCTGAGGAACCGACAAATTCTTCATAAATGCAAGGGACAGACCAATGCCCCTGACATCATCTCACAAAGCCAGAAAGAAATTGTATTCTTTGACACCTCTTTCTTGATTGAGCCAGTACTAACAAAAGAGTCGTCGACACTCAGGCCAGAGATGTCGAGTCCTCTTACGGTAGTACCACAGCACTCTAACAGGACAGAGTAGTATCTTGTCTGGATCATTATCAATAAAGTCCACTAGGGAGGGGATACTGATTCGGAGTCTTCACTACAAATTCCGGGACAAAATCGAGCATAACAGATCCCTATCTCCTCGAGTGCTAACATCGAAGGAACTCCATGAAGCTTACCTACTCTCGTCGACAATGCTAGGGCAAGCAAGAAAAAGGTCTTGGGGGCCAGATCCCTGTCTGACAACTCTTGTAAAGGCTTGTACAGTGTATGAAGCTTCTCATCTGCAATGAAATCTCCAGTGAGGAGAAGATATCTACACCTTTCAGGCATAGGACTAGGCCCAGGGCGGCCCTGTATAGTCAACCCCAAGTACGCGCAGGGGATGCGTACAAAAACCCCCATGAATAGCTAAAATCCGCAAATACTTGACACCCCTCTAAAAATGCTTATACCTGAGTATTTTAATAGTTTTATCACAAAAAATGCATTTAGTCACAAAAAAATATAAAAATACAGTAATTGGCCTTAAGCGCCTACTGGACGTACCATACGTCGACTAAAATTGTCTGTTGGGTGCCAAGTGGACGTATGGTACGTCAACTAAAAGTGGTTTTTTTAAATATTCGCGGAAAAATAATTATAGGCCTAGTTTGCGAAAGGTTTTAAATCACGTGCCTTGAGGCATGCTGGGAGTTCACGGATCACGCTGTTGTTTTGTTTATAAGCGCCACGCAGACGCGCATGCGCGAATTTCTTCCTTCTCGCACCAGAAAGCATCAGCGGCGCATCGTCGGAGAGCGATATCTTGACACATCCGTGTTTTGCAGAACTTTGGCGAGTGTTTGCGTATTTGTGAGGCAACAGGACGTAGAATACAACAAAAAATAAATCATGCTTTTAGCTTTTACCATTTTTGAAATATTTTCATATAAATAACGATAAATAGAAAAAAATTAACCTTCGGTCAACTTTAACTAGATCGAAATGGTAAAAAAATGTAATTGTAAGCTAAAAAACTTACAGTCTAGTAATATTCAATCAATTTCCTTCATTTTGAAACAATTGGAAAGTCTCTAGCACAATATTTCAATTTATGGTGAATTTTTGAAAAAAACTTTTTTTACGTCCGCTCGTTACGAATTCATGCATCATTTTGAGATAATATTTTCTCTGTGTTGCTTTAATCGTTTCACAATCTGTTATATACCAAAATCATCGCAATTTAGTGTACAATACAACTAAAAAAAGTAACTCATTAGCTTTAACCGTTTTGCTTAGAGCGCGATTGGTATACAACAAAGGAAAACCCAAGAGACCCAAAGAGAACCAAGTCTCCCAGAGTTCCTCGTTTTCCTCCACACCTGAAAGGGAAGTCAGGTTAAAGGTGTCAATCTCTCTTCTCTCCAAAGGGGATTCCATCCCCCCCCAAACAATGAAGAGAGACCACCAAGCAGAGATCATCCCAGTCCCCAGCCTCCCCATGACAACTACCACCTGATGAAACAAGCGAAGATGACGAGGGGTAGATTGCACCCGTACGAGTGACAGCCAAGGCTGGAAGTTTTGCAGGGAAGGAACAAGAGGGATCAGCAGCCAATGGAGAGGTCCGGAGCATGTTACCACTAGATGAATCCTTGAGAGCCTTCTTCTTGTACCTTTGCCTCTGCAAATACTTCACATACTGCACGGGAGTCCAGCCACAACACTCATCACACACATTATCCTGGGTACAGCCATGCTCCCTGCAACTGGAGCAGAGGACATGGGGGTCACATCAAAGGAAGAGCAATAGCAGTTGCAATACTTCAGGCTGGTCCCAGGACACACACTAGGAACCAGCCTTTTGCTCAGAAGGCTATCTGATTCATGGGTTTGCATTTCTCAAATACAATTATATTCAATATACACAAATACACAAACCAAGGACAATCCCACCAGGAATGTTGAAAATGAAGCAAAACAGCAGGCAGGACAGAGGGAAAACCAAGAGCTCCTAAAGCAAAGTGGATGCTTACTGTCCGTGTGGGAGGGACCCCCACCTGGTGGATGGTAGTTAACTACCTAACCACCTTGTTTAAAAGTTAAACGGCCCGTTTCCAGTTGCACTGAAACAAATTCCTCAAGTAAAGAGCGATGGTTTGTATATTGTGTAGGAACAAAGCAATATTCAAATTCATTTAATTCACAAATACAAACCATTGCCTTATATGGCTTTTGCTGAAGTTAACAGTGGACACCACACACATTTGCCAAAACTACAGTTGACCCCCGGTATTCGCGAGGGTTAGGGACCAAAAACACCCGTGATAAGCTGAAATCCGCAATAAGTTGGTACCCCCCTCCAAACTGCCTATTTTAATAGTTCAAACACCAAATATACGTTAAATGAACCTAAAGATTTCAGACATTATCACGTCTCACCTCTTCAAACCTAGGTTTGCCTACAGGTTTGCTGTCTGTTGGGTGAGGTAGGTAATTCCCGTCTCCAGATAGCATCAGTCTCCTAAAGGCAGAGTTCTCTTCAGGTGAGGAAGCAATCTTGGCCACCAACAATAATCACTGATCTATCCAGGAGACCATCTGGAATGCTGCCATGGCAGTCGATTCCAGTGCCGCTACCTCCACCTGCGAGAGAAAAATTCCCTCCACACAGCTGCTCCAGTGATAGACTGGGACACATACAGGTCAGGTCCGATTCAAACTGTCTGGTTGGCAATGGGATCTCCAAGGGAACAGTATTTCCTCTAGCGAGTTAGAGGCGGAGGAAGCCTTGCATGACCAGCTAGACTGAAGCAAATTCTCTTTACCCGAAATAAGACAATTCACTTGGTCCAAACCTTCAGCGAGTCTAGACCAAGGCAAGCCGATCAAGACCCTTCTGGGGTCCCTAAGGAGACTCGATGGCTGAGGAACAGTCTGCAAGATAGCCAAAGTCTCTTCCTAGAGATCATAATAATGCTGTATCTTCTTAATGATCTCTACGAAATGCCTCTGCAACTCAGGGGTGTCTGAATCCTGGGACATAGGACCCTCAGGTCCCTCCAGGTCCTGGTCCTCCCGAGTTGCTCCCTCCACAGGAGAGGGACACCAGAGCCCCCTGGTGATCTCTTGACCACTTGAGCCGATGTCTTGTCTAGTCTGAGGGCCAAGCCAGGAACACATGCTTCTGTGGATGGGCTGGGATGGAAGCGAGAATGGTCCCAGTCCTGAGCCCTGGACCTGTCCAGTTCCCAGCTCCTGGAAAACCCTGAGGAAGTGGAGGGGACAGGTGTGGTGTTGCAAACACCCTTGCCCAGCCTGTCGAAGACCAAGGTCCTGACAGGTAAGTGAGGCTGTGGGTAGTCATCAACCCATGTTGACAACATCCACATGAGTCAGCAAGAGCGGTCCCACTCACATGAAAGTGGACTGTGGTTGTCCTGCGAGCATGCTCCAGCCTTCTTTAAACCCAAGGCTTCAGCAGGTGGAGAAGGCTGAGCAGGGGACCTGCTCTTGCCTGGCCCAGGTGGCTAGGATACTATATCAGGATCCCTGAGCTGCTCTCTTTGGAGACCAGAAGTGGGGTGAGGGAGTACCTGTGTTCCCTCTGCTCACCTCTTGCTGGGCTGTGCAGGCAGCTGGGCCCAGGTCCACAGACCAGGGATCCTTGCCAGCCCTGATAGGCGAGTTACCAGGGCTGGTACTGATGGACCGGAGGGTCCAGAGAGCCCCGGGGCAGCAGTTACATCCATGCCCTGAGCAACAGGAGCAGTGGTACTCACGGTACCACTAGTGAGAGACCCGGTAGGTCTCTGCGGGAGAGGGCTGGCTACTGGAAGCTCCATGAGACTTCCTGCAGGCGGGCGAGGCATCCTTCGTCTTCCTCCGCTTGCTAGCTTTGCAAGAAGGGGAGGAGGAGACAGCACTCGACAATCAAGATGAAGACAATGACAACAATGACTTCCCTCTCCTCTTCTTCAACTTCTTGCCAAGGGTAGCCTGAGACAGCAGTGTGTCATGGAAGACACCACCCAAAGACAAAGTAGATGGCAGCACCCAGGGGCACATCACTGACGCCATGTGAGAAGTCACCAAGGAAGTGGGGGCAGCCCGAGAGCCGGTGGATACTATAACCATACAAGTTGTCACAGTCACAGTTGAAGCAGTTACAGTTACAAGGCCTTGCACAGCTTTTAAGTGACCAATCACGACAGTCACACTCAGCTTTCCCCAAGAGGCCTAAGGAGGGCAGAGCTCCCTAAGCCCCTCAGCCTCCACACCTGCAACAAAAGTCAGGTTAGGTGAGGAAGCCTCCCTACACCCTTGAACGAACATTCACCCAAGAACAACTCCTCCCCTGAGCAAAGAAAGAACCCTGGGAAGGAACCGGGTTGGTCGTCTTCTCCCCCTCAACGGCTCTCTACCAACATAGCAGTAAGTCAGTGAAGGGGAAACCCCTCTCTTGGGAATGGTAGAAGTGGGTGGAGGTTTCGCCAGAGGTAAGAAGGAACTGGAGAGAATCTTTGGCATCGCCAACAGAGTATTGCACTCCAATGAGAAGGGAGAAACTTTCTTCTCTCTCTTCCTCTTCCTCGCAAACTTCACCCACTTCTCAGAAGGCCAGACCCAGCACTCCCAACATGGGTTGTTCTGATTACACTCATTCCTATGGCATGATACATATAGGGTATAAGGATTAACCTTGAAAGAGGAGAGGAACCAGTTAAATGCCCTGTCCCTCCCTAGACAGCACTTACGGACCTGCGGTTTCCCCTCTAAAGATGGCTTATGTGAACGAGAGGTTTGCATAATGAAAAATAGCAAATTTTTAAAGTAATTTGTATTTTTTCTAATATACAAACCTGAAGGTCTTTACATAGGAATTTAGCTTGTGGACGCAAGCTGGAACAGATATTTAACTTCCAAACAAGTTAACTGCCGACTGTAGAGGGGAAGCCCTGCCCACTTGTCGGCCTGCATTCCACTTTGCCTTTTGACCTTCAGGTTTACATGTTAGGAAAAATAGAAAATTTTTAAAGTAATGTGTATTTTTCCTATTATACAATCCTAAAGGTCTTTACATAGGAATTTTGCTCACGGACGCAAGCTGGAACGGTCATTTAACTTTCAGACAAGGTTGTTAACTACCAATGGTAGGGGGAAGCCCTGCCCACTCGTTGGTCTGCACTCCACTTTTCCTTTTAGCCCAGGGATCAGAATGAGGGGTACCTGAGGTGGGTTGCAAATGTAAAGAGCCTCAGGTTTTCATCTTAGGAAAAATACAAATTACTTTAAAAATTTCCTATTTGTTTCTACACAAATACAAACCTTTGGTCTTTACATGGGGGACTTACCCATCACAGGGTGGAGTCTGGTTTGATTCAGGAATACCTTCCTGATCTGGAAGAGCTGAGGAAAGAATCCCAAACCTCTAGTTTGTTGGACATATGGGATGTTGCAACTACTAGACTACTAGGCTCAAAGTAATGAATTATATCATTACTCTGTAAAAAGGCTTGGAAGAGCCCAAAAGTGTCGGACACAATAAAACTTGCTAATAAGACCAATAGGTTAGTTTTATTGTCTATCCCACTGTCTAAAGAAAGAGGGGGGGACATGCATCCAAACCATCTACACAAGATGAAGGACAGGATGCCCTCATCATATAGTCACCCACAAACTCGTCCGTCCAGCACGTGATGGCTTGCTACCTGTTACTCTGTCTAAAGAGAGACACAGATAAAAGAGAGAAGGGAGGAGACCAATCACTCATACCCCTTCTCTCCCGTTTACCAAACTTCTTAGACAATATGCTCGCGTACCCTAAGGAAGTCAGATGAACCACACAACTTGTTGGGCAGCCACCACATGATCCAAGGGAAAGCATGTCCAAAGACTTTTGGGCAAGTCCTCAAAATAATAAGACGTAAATGTGGCCCAGTGTGACAACATACCTGCTGAACTGACAGGTTCTTCTGGAATGCAAGGGAAGGGGGGTGCCCATAAAGGCCTGATCTCTCACCCGGACCAAACTCCTGTTTACCTTGTCAGATGGTGAGCAAACCTGTTTCTGTCTCACAAAACTAGAAAGAGGATGTGTTCTTGGACACTTCTCCCTTGGCCAAATTGGTTCTAACAAAGAGGCACTGACACTCAGGACTGAAGTACCAAGTTCTCTTGAGCTACTGCCACAGCACTCTAATCGGAAAAAGTAGTGTCTTGTTCCAATCATACCTATAAAGCCCTTCAGGAGGGAGCTGAAACACTTGAATCTGGTGTCAGGGACCTACATATTCTGAGTCTCAGTTACAAATTCTGGGACCAACATGAGCATAACAAATCCTATTCCCATCAAGTGTTTAGCATTGAAGGCTGTGAAGCTCGCCTAACCTCTCTGCCAAAGCTACTATAAGCAAACAAAAAAGTCTTAGGGTCAGAACTCTGTCTTACAACCCTCTCAAGAGTTTGTACAGCATATGAGCTAGGCTCCTTAAGATGAGAATTGCAACCCACTCGGGGGCCTTAGTTCCCCAAGTGGGCAAGACTGTTTGAAACTTCTCAGAAGTGTCAAGATCCCGTATGGGGATGAGAGATCTATTTCCTTTAACTGAAGGGCTTGGTCAAGGGCAGCTCTATTGCACTTAATGGCCGAGACAAAGAGAAGCTTCTCACAGCGAAGACCTGCTGAACAGAAGCTCTGATTTCTGAGATACCCCATCAACTACACCAACTACAGAAGACAGTTCATTTCCCCTGGCACACCACTGCTGAATATTCTGAAAGTATCCAGACATCTTGTTATGCACCGAGAAACAACCCACTTGCTCGCAGAAGATACTGGCTAGTCTCCAGGTATTAAGTGCAATCCCCTCCACTGCCTGGTAATACCTCTTGCATGCAGCTGGTACAGATGGCTATGCCTTGGGGAATCTCTCTCATAAAATAGAGCCAGCAAGCCCAAGAACAACTCGGTGTGTGGCCTCTGGGAGTTACCAGTCAAACCGAAATTCGGGGTATCAGAGCATCTGATCACCTAATGAATCAGACAAAAATGGAAAGGAAGGCATAAGCCACTAAAATGTCCCTTGAATACTTGAAAGATGTCCTCCATCTCAACCAATGGTCAAGCACAAATGAGCTGTACTCCGGTAACTTCTGTTGTACCAGTTACAGAGAGATCATGGCTAGGACTCCCCATAACTCAAAAGTCTCTCCACAGTGTCTTGGTGTAGGGACTCTGTCCCTATCACCAGGCACTGGCAACTGAGCTTGTCTGCCACCCCATTCCAAAAGACCCGGAATGTACCTGGCTGACAGCTCCACCAATTGTGCTACTGTCGTGTACCTGCAACATCAACCCGTGCAGCTGGAAGGACACCAGTTCCCCTGCTTGTTGACATATGCTACTACAGTGGACCCCCGCCTATTCACGGTTCGGGATTCGTGGTTTCATCTGTTCACAGATTTTTCTGTGGAACGTAAACAATACACACATATTCCATGGAAAATTGCCTATTCACAGTATTTTTTATAGAGAAATATTCACTAATTACTGTATTTTCATATTTTTGGGACTAAATGCATTTTTTTTTATAAAACTATTAAAATACTCAGGTATAAGCATTTTTAGAGGGGTTTTTTGGTGTCTGAACTATCAAAATAGGCAGTTATAAGCATTTTTAGAGGGATGTCAAGTATTCGCGGATTTTAGCTATTCGCAGGGAGCTGTGGTACGCATCCCCCGCGAATACTGGGGGTCAACTGTACCATAGTATTGTCGCTCATGAACACCACATACTGCCCCACTTCTCGGGCCCAAAACTCTTGCTGGGCTTAAAAAGCCACCACGAGTTTCAAGAAACTGATGTGGTGGTGTCTGTCGTTCTGGTCCCACACACCTATAACGAACATTCTTACAGGTATCCAAAAAACAAGAGCACTCAGGGAGCAGGAGTGACCCCTAAAGAGTGGTTTTTGTCATCTAGCTACCAAACTAGCTCTCTCCCCACTTCCTTTGACAGAAGATGATGAGAGAATGGTGGGTCTCTCACTGGAGACCCATCCACCTCCATCTTCTGCTAAATGGCAAGGAGGTGAAGCCACCCAAGGGCCAGAATCTACAATGGTGACAGGTGAACCAGAACGACGTGTCATTGCCGAGCAGGTTGTTCCTGCTAAGACAGGAACTTCTGTGTTGCATCCCTCAACCTGCGGATACAAGAATCCACAGGGAGGTCGCTCACTGCTGCCATGTCTGTCAGCATGTTCATACACTTTACCCTATGCTTGCACATGAGATCTGATTTCTTGAAACTGATCACTACAGTCAACCCCCGATATTCGTGGGGGATGCGTACCACTAACCCCCCCAAATAGTTAAAATCCGCAAATACTTAAAACCCCTCTCAAAACACTTATAACTGCCTATTTTGATAGTTCAAAACACCAAAAAACCTTCTAAGAATGCTTATACCTGAATATTTTAATAGTTTTATCACAAAAAATGAATCTAGTCATGAAAATATGAAAATACAGTAATTTGTGAATATTTCTCTGTGAAAAATAATGCGAATAGGTGAATTTTCTGTGAATAATGTGTATATATGTTCCACAGAGAAATCCGTGAATAGGTGAGTCTGCGAATCTTGAACCGCGAATGGGCGGGGGTCAACTGTACAGTATTACCAAGTTGTGACAAAAACTTGAGAAGTTGATCTCTATCCTAACAACTCCGGCAACTAATCGCATTGGTACTTCCTCAGATGTACCTGTGCAACACACCTTGAGTAGAGATAAAAAATGAACACTTTAGTGAACCCTTGGGGATTGGTTACAAGCCCAAAACAAGCACCTTGGACTAGAATGCTGTACCCCCCTCGAGTTTAAAGAGGAGATACTTGCAGGAGGACCAATGGGTAGGTATTAAACATGCATATCCCTCAAATCCCCAACAAGAAAGAAGTCGCCCCTCTCTGACTGAATCGAGAACAGAACAGACCATTTCATCTAGGACCGGTTCTGGTGAACGAACCAGTTCAGCTGCAAGAGGGGTCGAAGACTCCCACCGCAGCATCTTCTGGGAGCATCGCATTCACCTCTTCCCTCAGGATGAGACCTTTCTGTGAGCAGGGAATGAACATAAGACCAGACCACAAAGAGGGAGAGGGATGACCAGACCACAAAGAGGGAGAGGGATGACAGAGACTCTAAGGGTGGCAGATCCATATCTGACGGGCATCTGCTATCCATGCTTCCACCAAGACCACTGAGAGAGAAGGCCTGGTGGATTTGATGTCACAAGGTGATGACGCAGACCATAAGGTGTTTACCTTATGGGAAGTGTTAGTGCACGTCAGAGGCCGGTCAATAGAGGTCTCATCACTGTGTGTTTTGAGCTAGATTTATGTTATTTCATAGTGAATTCAACTTTAAAGTATACTGAAGACCAGTTCGGTGTGTGCTATCAAAATGCCGTATTGCTGTGTAGTTCTCAATTGTATGGGGAATTATAAAACCCGTCCAAAAGTGCATGTGTTTTGCTTTCCCAGGGACGAGCAACCCTCCACAAAATGGCTTCACACCATCAAGAGGGATAACGACACTACTAAATATGGCAGAGTGAGTATCACATATTGTGTAGGTTTATGTGCAATATTTTAATGGTCAAAATGTTGGGGAAATTCACTCTCTCTCTAAAGGAGAGAGAGCTTCATCATAATCCGCTCTTTGAATTTTGATCAATATAACCACTGTATGAATATAACTGTGTTATTATACATATATATATATATATATATATATATATATATATATATATATATATATATATATATATATATATATATATATATATATATATATATATATATATATATATACATATATATATATATATATATATATATATATATATATATATATATATATATATATATATATATATATAATATATATATATATATATATATATATATATATATATATATATATATATATATATATATATATATATATATATATATATATATATATATATATACATATATATATATATATATATACATATATATATATATATATATATATATATATATATATATATATATATATATATACATATATATATATATATATATATATATATATATATACATATATATATATATATATATATATATATATATATATATATATATATATATATATATATATATATATATATATATATATATATATATATATATATATATATATATATATATATATATATATACATATATATATATATATATATATATATATATATATATATATATATATATATATATATACATATATATATATATATATATATATATATATATATATATATATATATATATATATATATATATATATATATATATATATATATATATATATATATATACATATATATATATATATATATATAATATATATATATATATATATATATATATATATATATATATATATATACATATATATATATATATATATATATATATATATATATATATATATATATATATACATATCACCCGTATATAAATATATATATATATATTATATATATATACATATATCCATTCAGTCATTCAGCACTTATTTCTAGGTAATTCCGTTGCTAGATACCAGAGAAAGCTAAATGAAATGCTGGAGTTACTACACCCAGAGCGAGCTCCACAGGGTAGAATTCTCCTAGTTTTCAACGTTTCTATTTAAGTCTTTAATAGCATAAGAATGATGTTTATTTCTCTGTTATTATTTCACCGGGTGACACGGGACCCGATCCAGAAAAAGGATTTTGACAAAGGAAAATCTATTTCTGGAGAGGGGCCCGTGTCACCCGGTGACCCACCCTGTTTTTCATTCTCTCCTCCCTTGATAAACTTCATTCTAGTGAGGTGGGTGCTAACATGGAATGTGGCTAGTGTTGCCTTGTATACAGTCCGCGAGTAGTGCATGGGCTTGTATCGGCACCTCTCTCGTTGGGACTTATGACATTGGGAATCTCTATAGGATAAGGTTCCGTGTTTTTGTAGTTCACCCTTTTCCATACACGACTCCATCTAGTGGAGCTCGCTCTGGGGGTAGTAACTCCAGCATTTCATTTAGCTTTCTCTGGTATCTAGCAGCGGAATTACCTAGAAATAAGTGCTGAATGGACTATTTCACCGGGTGACACGGGCCCTCTCCAGAAATAGATTTTCCTTTGTCAAAATCCTTTATATATAATATATATATATATATATATATTTTCTGAGTCCAGCCCGTGTCAGCCAAGTGAAATTCCATACTAACACGAATTTCTAGGTATAAATTGCTAGATATACCAGAGAAAAAAAGAGCTTTCAGGAATGCTGGGGTTACTATCCCCAGATCGAGCGTCTTCCCTAAGGAAGACGTCGGTATAACCAAGGGTGAGTGAAAGGATCACAACCACAGAGCTACACTCGATAGATATCCCTATGTCAAAACGCCCGGAAGAGAGCGGTGAGCTGTTACAGCTCCCACACACAGGCGTCCGCCAGACCGGCGACACCAGCGCCACCTACTACATTCCATTTTCTAGCACGTGACTGATTACCCTCAGAATTTTTGTGCTTGTGCCTTTTTGGTGTTTTTTCAACTGTTCGACATGTCTTCAAGCAGTTTTACCATCTCCAAGTTAAGTACCATCTTATTGTGGGGTTTTTTCGATAAGTTTGGCTGCATCTGTCCCTTTTTTCACAATTATGAGATTGTTGTTATGACGCCACGGCGTCCCCCAGCCAGCCATGCTGACCGTGAGGCGACCCCTTCAGTCTTTTCTGTCGGGGTTGTCTCTTTGTCGTTATATTACTTATCTGTTCCCCCGGATCTCTTCCTGGCGGTGTTTCCTGCGGTGGTTTTATTGGAGTTTTGTTTAATTTTTCTATGAACCCCATACGAGTCCCTATAGGGTCCCCGTCATACCCTGCTTAGGTCTCCCCCCAGGTTGAGTTCCTAGTTGGTCTTAGTTATTTACTATTATTATTATTATATTTTGGCGTTGGTGCTATTTATATATATATTTTGTTACCGCTTCGGGGTAGCGGCAGCTTTAGGTCTAGCCGCTCCTCCAAGGTAGGCTACGCACCTCGCATGAGCACATTTTTCTTAGAAATTATTCTTAGAAATTATTCTTATGTATATTGTGTGATGGTTTTTATTTTATGTCGTGTGTGGGTTTTTCTCCCTTGCCTATCATGTTAGGCTCGTATTGCTTCCTTGTCCTCTCGCCCTCCTCATAGGTTAGGTGTGGAGTGGTTCATCGGGTTGAGGGAGTTTTGTTGCTGTTTCCTCTGTGGCCATTTTTGGGGGTGGCAGAGTGAGCCCCTTTGTTCTCCCCTTCTTTCAAGGAGTAGAGTTCATTGGGTGTGCCTCCTCTAGGCTATTCGCCTTTTTGCCCCCTCCTTTTCGGTCCTGGTTGGTTCTCGGCACAGAATTTCTCTCCCTGTTTTCCCTTCCTCCACCCTTCCCTTACTCCTTCCGTTAGCCTAGGCTAGGCCTAAGCTCGGGTATTCATCTAGGCTTTGTCTAGTCAGGAGTTGGGCGTTGAGTTCTTGGTCGCATCCCTTCCCTCAGGAGTAGGCTTGTCCTACCAAGCTCATATTATATTCTTGGCGTGGCGTGTGCTTGCAGTCGAGCGGGTGAATCATTTTCCCTTGTCTCCTGTTTTCACTCTCGTAGCCTACTCCTCTTCCCTACCCCACCACCCCCCCCCCCCCTCATCCCAACCAGCTCTTGCCCTACTCGTGCGGGTGACACTAGATGGCGTTTTCTCCGAGTTGGGGACTCCCTCTGGTGGAGAGATTCGCTCCCTCCCAGAACTAGTCGCCGGCAGCACTGTGTTTGTTTTGATGTTTCGTTTACCTCTCTCCGAATTCGAGCGGGTTTCGAACATTCTCTCCTTGATCTTAATCACTCTCCGTCGGGTTGCTTTGCTGGGTTGATGACGCCTGCTCCGGCTTATGTTATACTTGGCCTTTCATGACGGGCACCTCACCCACCTTGTTTCCCTGGCGGGGAGGTTCGAGAGAGGGGGAGTGAATGAGAAAGAAAGGGATACCTCCGGTCTCCGGAGTTGATTTTCTCATTTTTACCATCACTTGTATATTATATATTTATATTATCTGGTGGAGTGAGCTTCTCACTCTGCCACTATACTTATTTTATATGTTTATTGAGTCCGGTGCTCCACCCTGGGGTTCCGCCGTCTTTTTTGCTGGCAGCCCTTGTGGTGGGTCCCTGTTGTCTCAAACTTTCCGTTCCACCGGAGTATTCCGGTGACCGGAAGTATCTTGCCTTCCACTCTGTTTAATTTATGGCTTGGTGGTCTCGTCCCTGATGAGGGGTTTTTCTCTCCACCAGAGCATTCCGGTAGTAAGCTGAAATACCCTGGCCTTCCAGCTTTAGGTTACTTAGAGTGGTAGGTTCATGTACTTTTTACACTTAAAGACTGTTCGTTGTGAGGAGCCGGGGTGCACCGCTTCTCTCCAGCAACCATATGGACACGTGGTGTGCCGGACCCACGCTGGCTGTGCGGTCCGGTTGGATGACCTAATTGTCTGGCACCCCGACGGCTGTGAGGTTTGCTTCGCTCTGTGCGCTGGCATCCAGGACGAGTTGGTAAGATATAGCTTCTTCTTATTACGTTCCTCATATCGATGTAGTGCTTATATGGTTTTCGAACCTACTTTCCGTTCAACCCTAATTGTCCGTTCTCTTACAGGCGGACGAGTCCTCCAAGAAGACTTCTCTTGAGTCTCTCCGCGCCTGGGTGGCTGGGTTCGGGAGAAACGTTCCGTCGGGGAAGCCTTATGTCCTCGACGCGAAGTTGAGGGACCTGCTTTACCCCGGCGCCCGGGTGGCGGCTGCGGTTCCGGAAGAACTGGCCACCCCTATCATACAGCAGATCCGGGATGCGACCCAGCCACCCCAAGAGGACATCCTGTACGCGGAGGTATCGGAGGATGTCGCCGCGTTAGACTTGGACCTGGAACCAATGAACACGGAACAGGACCAGGTGGTAGGTAGCGAGGTAAGTGAGGTTGCGGGGGCGGACCCCCTTTTTGACTCCATCTTCCTTTGTTTCTTCTTTTGCAGGTTTTGCAAAGTCTTCCACCTTGGGTGACAGGGCTCCATCAGCTGTCCCCAAGCTGAAGCTGAAGACTTCATGGAAGGCGAAGGGCTTTAAGTCCTCGTCTTCCAGGAAAGCATCGCCTTTCCCCCCGTCGAAGGCTAAGGTCTCCGTACCTGTAGTCTCCGGGAGCAAACCTGGTACCTCCGGCAAAGGCACGAGTAAGAGGGCATCAAAACCAAGCCCTCCTCGCCAGCCTGCCTTTGATCCGGAGGCGTTTGCAAACCAGTTGTTCGAGAGGTTCTCGGCGGAGGTCGAGTCTAAGTTTACGAAGATCTCCGAAAAACTTACCAGCCATGATAACATACTGGCGGGAATGGCTCGCCCTGGCGGAGTCGAACCGCAGTATGCTATTCCTGATACGGCTGATCTCCCTCCTTTTGACGTCGGGAACCCTTGGCGTTTTGCCCTCCGTGCTATTCAACACGAGGGTACTCTGACTGTTGAAGGTCTTGGCACGAGACGGTTAGAGGAACTTGAGTTCTTTCCTCCCGATCTCCTGCCCCCTTATCCAGGCTTCGTTAGGCTGACAGAAGAAGCCTGGGTACGCTCAGACAAGGTCCCTAGAGAGACAGTGATCATCCCTAGGGACCAAGCTCAGTCGGCTCTCCTGCGCACTCTGACGGAGTGGCAGGCAGACAACACGAAACTTACACCTTTCAAGGGCAACTATACCATGTTCGCCCTGGGTGATAAGTTGCCAACTCCTTGCCTAAATAAAGTGGCTCTGGCTACGGCTCGAGCGTGCTTTGACGGCAACCCCTTGCCTCAACTAAGGGAGACAGACTCCACATCCCTGGTATTCCCAGGGGGTGAGGAGTTCTGGGTTGACACCCCGTCCACTTTTACTGTGGGAAAGCTGGACGCTTACTGTGCATCAACCCAATTCAGCGAGCAGCTTCCTAAGCTCCCGGAAGCCCTGCTGAAGGCTGAATTTGAGACCCGGACTAGGCTAGCCCGGTCATTGAACTCCGTCTGCCTCACAGAAGCGACTGCCGTCTCCTGTGCAGACGAGCCCTTCTTTCAGGTCTTGGCTAAATCCCTGTTAGCAGGGTTTCAGACAGACCTTTTCGATTTCATGATGGCTAAGCTTGAGTGCAGAAAGTTCATCTTTGCCGAAGCCACCATACGTCATGAGCCTAACAAGCTCATGAAGAGCTCGATCTGGGGCCCTAACCTCTTCCCAGAAGAAGAAGTAGCCAGTGTACTCAAGGAGGCTACAAGAGCTAACCAGAGTCTTCGCTCTCGCTGGGGTATCTCAGCCTATAAGCGTAAGACCCCAGAATCTGGCGGCCCCCAGACTAAAGGTGGTAAACGGTTCAGGAGACACAAGAGGCCTCATCATCAGGCGGTAGTTCAAGCCGTCCCGGTCTCGGCAGTTGCACAGCCCTCCACCTCAAAGCCCATCCCCAACAATATGTGCTGGTCAACCAGCCCATTCCCTGCTGCACCCTCGTGTGTTGCTTCACCAGCGTACAACCCCTACCTATGAAGGCCGTGGGTTCTTTCACAGCCTTAATAGGAGCGCAAGGGGGAAGAGGTCGGGCCCCTTACAGAGGCAAGCCCAACACCGCCCCAAGAGGTAAACCTGGACGTGGTAGAGGGAACAAACCCGCTCCCTCCCACTGAGAACAATCAGGTAGGTGGTCGCCTGTATTGGTTCAGAGACCAGTGGTCCTTCAGCCCTTGGGCACACAGCATTGTGTCCAAAGGTCTAGGATGGAGCTGGACCAAAGACCCCCCTCCTCTGATCAGGTTTTACCAGCCACCCTCAAGAGTCCTACAGGACTACGTGGCGGAATTGCTCAACAAGCGAGCAATAAAGAAAGTAAGGCACCTCATGTTTCAAGGCAGGTTGTTCACTGTTCCCAGGAAAGACTCCGATCAGCAAAGAGTGATCCTGGATCTGTCGCGTCTAAATCATTACATAAAATGCGACAAATTTCGCATGCTTATGGTAGCACAGGTACGGACTCTACTTCCGCGTGGAGCCGTCACCACCTCTATCGATCTTTCAGACGCTTACTATCACGTCCCGGTTGCGCGGAGCTTCTCTCCGTTCCTGGGTTTCAGACTCGGGAATCAAGCCTACTCCTTCAGGGTCATGCCTTTCGGTCTAAATATTGCACCCAGGATATTTACAAAACTGGCGGACACGGTAGTTCAGCAACTCCGGTCCCGAGGGATATCCCTAGCAGCGTACCTAGACGATTGGATAATTTGGGCTCCAACAGTTCTAGAATGTCGGAAGGCCACGGCCACGCCACGGTCATCAACTTCCTGGAGTCGTTAGGTTTTCAACTGAACAGAGAGAAGTCCCGCCTGACTCCCGGAGTCCCGGTTTCAGTGGCTGGGTCTCCAGTGGGATCTGTCCTCTTACACGTTATCCCTCCCGCCTCCCAAGCGGAAGGAGATAGCTTCCCTTACCAGGAAATTCCTGAAAGACAAAACAGCATCCCGCCGGGCCCAAGAAAGAATCCTCGGTTCTCTTCAATTTGCCTCAGTGACAGACCTGCTCTTAAAAGCAAAATTAAAAGACATAAACAGAGTGTGGCGGAGTCGAGCCAATGTCAGGCTCAGAGACAAGGTCTCCTCCATTCCCCGGATTTTAAAGGAGAGACTGCGGCCTTGGTCCACAGTCAGCGGCCTGTCCAAAACAGTTCCACTCCAGTTTCCCCCTCCGGCGCTGGTAGTTCACACGGACGCCTCATTAAGCGGCTGGGGAGGGTATTCGCCAAAACAAAAAGTACAAGGAATGTGGTCCACAATGTTTCAACGGTTCCATATAAACACCTTGGAAGCTATGGCGGTATTTCTAACCTTAAAGAAAATCCAGCCCCCCAGCCGGATTCATATCAGGCTGGTGTTGGACAGCGCCGTGGTAGTTCATTGCATCAACAGGGGCGGCTCCAAATCAGGTCGAGTGAACCAGGTTATGGTAGCTATTTTCTCCCTGGCGAACAAGCACAGCTGGCATCTGTCAGCCACCCACCTAGCGGGGGTGCGGAACGTGGTGGCGGATTCCCTGTCCAGGGCCACTCCGTTGGAGACGGAGTGGTCTCTGGACAGAGAGTCATTCAATTGGATTTGCCACCGGGTTCCGGGTCTCCAAGTGGATCTGTTCGCAACGGAGAGCAACTTCAAGCTTCCCTGTTATGTGGCTCCGAACCTGGATCCCCAGGCATGTTTCCACGGACGCAATGACCATAGACTGGAACAATTGGGAGAAGATTTATCTGTTTCCCCAATAAATTTGCTGTTGAAAGTACTGCACAAACTCAGGTCATTCAAAGGTCAACCAGCCCTGGTAGCCCCTACTGGCCGAAGAGCAATTGGTTCCCCTCTTCTTCAGGAACTTGGGTTGCGAAGTCTTCAGATTCCCAATCCCAAACTGACCCAAACAGTACAAACCAAGACTGTGTCAGCTTCCGCAAGAATTCAGAATGCCCTAGTTTTATGGACTTTATAAAGTTCGCAGCTCAAAAGGGAGCAAACATTAACACTCTGTTTTTAGAATCAGACAAGAGAGATTCTACTCTCAGACAATATGACTCAGCAGTCAAGAAATTGGCCTCCTTTTTGAAGACATCTGAAGCCCAAACCATGACTACTAACCTAGTAGTTACCTTCTTTAGATCATTGTTTGAAAAAGGCCTTGCCCCGGCCACTATTACCACAGCTAAGTCAGCCCTGAAGAAGGTATTCTTATATGGTTTCAAAATTGACCTTACAGATTCTTACTTTTCATCTATTCCTAGAGCATGCGCTCGTCTGAGACCCGTATCACGCCCACAGTCTGTTACGTGGTTCCTCAATGATGTACTTAAGTTAGCATCCGAGATTGACAACTCTCAATACACTTATTTGGATCTGTTAAGGAAAACTTTATTTCTGATTAGCTTGGCTTCAGGTGCCAGAATCTCAGAGCTGTCGGCTCTCTCTAGAGGTGATGATTTTGTTAGTTTCCTCCCGACCGGAGAAGCCCTCCTTTCTCCTGATCATAGATTTTTAGCCAAAAATGAGGACCCTCAAGACAGGTGGTCTCCTTGGAAGGTGGTGCCCCTTTCACAGGACCAGTCCTTATGCCCAGTCTATACCTTAAAGTCTTACCTTTTAAGAACTCCACAGTGTAAGTCGGGTCCTCTTTTTATCAGGGAGAAAGGTGGTACTCTATCGTTAAATGCAATAAGGCAACAAATTTTGTATTTCATTAAACAAGCTAACCCGGATTCAGTTCCTAAGGTTCATGATATTCGCGCAGTAGCTACTTCCACTAATTACTTTCATAATATGGATTTTTCAGAACTTACCAAATATACGGGTTGGAAATCACCTCTAGTGTTTAAACGCCATTATTTAAAATCACTCGAAGCCCTGAAATTTTCTACAGTGGCTGTGGGGAGTGTCATTTCCCCACCTTAATTAACCATTATCCTTTCCCTACACCCCCGCCCGCCTGCCTCATTTACTTCTCTGCTTGCCCTTCTGGTTGATCATGCCTCACTGCCTTGCTCCTCATATTGATATTATTATTGTCTTTTTTATATT
Organism: Macrobrachium rosenbergii; assembly: GCF_040412425.1. Classification (NCBI taxonomy): domain Eukaryota; kingdom Metazoa; phylum Arthropoda; class Malacostraca; order Decapoda; family Palaemonidae; genus Macrobrachium; species Macrobrachium rosenbergii. The sequence continues at coordinate 71,208,072 of NC_089745.1, forward strand.
TGGGAACTGTAATTTGACATGTTATGATTCTGGATTGTCTTAGGGGTACTGGGCTGTTTTTATTTTGCTCCATGTACCCCATATATATATTTTCTCATGTTGTAGATGTCTCTCTTGTGTTTAGTTATAAGTTCATATTTACTCCTTAATCTTAAGTATTTTTGAATGTATTTTGCCTTATAGTCTTAAGTATTTTTGATGTATTTCCCTGCCATGTTGTTTGGTGTATTGACTTTCTACTCTAATTTTAAGGTTGTATTACTGTACTTTTCGTATTAATATTCATTTTTTCATGTGAGAGATATCCTCATTAAAGCCATTTTCATAGCTTGTGTTTTTCTTCAGATTACCTTGTTTCCTCGTAGTTTGCAGTCTTGGCATGATTCTCTATCACTATTTCACCGGCTGACACGGGCTGGACTCAGAAAAGGGATTTTGACAAAGGAAAAATCTATTTCTGAGGAAGGCCCGTGTCACCCGGTGACCCTCCCAGAAGTGGCTTCTGCTCCCCCTACTTGCACATGCCAAGCCTGGGGATAGTGCTAGCCTGGAATGAAGTAGGTGGCGCTGGTGTCGCCGGTCTGGCGGATGCCTGTGTGTGGGAGCTGTAACGGCTCACCGCTCTCTTCCGGGCGTTTTGACATAGGGATATCTATCGAGTGTAGCTCTGTGGTTGTGATCCTTTCACTCACCCTTGGTTATACCGACGTCTTCCTTAGGAAGACGCCGATCTGGGGGTAGTAACCCCAGCATTCCTGAAAGCTCTTTTTCTCTGGTATATCTAGCAATTTATACCTAGAAATTCGTGTTAGTAATGGAATTTCACCGGCTGACACGGGGCCTTCCTCAGAAGTAGATTTTGTCCTTTGTCAAAATATATCCCTATATATATTTATATTTATATATATATATAGAGAGAGATATATATATATATAGATAGAGAGAGAGAGAGAGAGAGAGAGAGAGAGAGAGAGAGAGAGAGAGACTGCATTTTCCTGAATCCTATACACAAAGCATCTGGGTCATAAGCTTTGTGATTGGCTATTTCCAACCCTCCCAGTCAATAGTGCTCTGGGATTGG